>NC_039256.1:1377760-1677760 GCF_003368295.1 Carassius auratus | reverse complement strand
AAATTAAAAATAAAGCACTTTTATTATTGGTTCACAAAACCAATGTATTCACATATCAGACTGAATCTGTAAGATCGGACTTTAAAGGAGGTTTCTCTCAGGGGTCAGAAGTCAGTACAGTGTCAGATCTTGGAGGAGGATTGGGGGCTACAGTAAACTGGTGAAGATGTGAAGTCCATCGCTAACCGTCTCGTTTATTCCCCCGGTATCTCTTGCTCTGTTGGATCTCAGTCTGGTTTGGTTCGTCTCCTCCTCATTTATCTTCGGATCAGTGGGAGAGTCTGAGATGGCAGTTTTCCAAACAACACAAGCACATTCTGCTGTTCGATGGCAAACAAGAATCATGTTTACTGTGTGTGTGCTTTTATGCACATGGACACATGGGCTTTTTTATTGTAATTTTTAATGACTTCATTGAAGTTACTTTATTCTGTATGTGTCATTTCCAGCTGGATCATGAATATGAGGCAAATGATCAAACGACTTAAAAATAAAAAGCACCGCAGCAAACTGTTAATGAAGCTTGTTTGAGAACATGATGTGGGACGAGGAGTTTCTGTGTCCTGGCAGCTTGTGTCGTGTTAAAGATAAAATGAGTTCCACCAGAAAATAGGTGAAATCTTTAGGTGCATTGAATGCGAGGCACGTGAAAGGGCTGCATATGTGAGTTCAGCTTTTAATCGAGTGCTTGGACTTCCAGTGGGTGTGTCTGACAGCACGGTGAGGTGTGAAGACTCATGGGAAGGCGAGTGCGACTCTAATGGGGCATGCTAATGAAGTGGCAGCGGTCCTCTGTGAGGCGTTAACCCTCTCTCATCTCTCCATCCAACCCACAGCACCATCCTAACCACAGCACAGTCCTGCCCAAGAGCAAAGAGAAGGACGAGGAGAAGAAAGAGTCTGACAAATCCAGGGACCGTTCCAATGAGAGGGAGAAAAAGGAAGAGCGGAAGGACCGGAAACGAGTAAGTGGCTCCGTCCCTGACGCGGTTAAAGGATCCGGGCACTTGGTGAGGTTCATAAAGCACACAGTTTCTCAGTTACAACATGGCCGTCTTTGAGTAAAGGGCGGTAATTAAAGGAGCGTGATGTTGATTCCCGCCGTTTCTTCGTCTAGGACTACTCAAACAGTGACCGCGAGATGAGCCAGGAAGCCAAGCGCCGCAAAGATGAAAATGGAATGAGTGAGTCGATTACACCTGTCTTTTAGACTTGTTCTGCCCTCTGCCGAGAGCAGGACAGGCGAGCTAGCGAAGCCTCAGAAAGCCCTCCTCTCACATGACTGCGCTCGCTCTCTTCACACAGGCTCCTCCAAACACAGCAAGAGCGCCAGCCCCTCCGAATCACCACACTCCAACGACAAGGACAGCAGCAAGCGCTCCAAGTCCACCAGCAAGGACAAGAGCGAACTGGCCAAACCGGAGAAGACCTCTGGAGGCAAAAAGGTTTGTGAGTGTGTTAATTAAGACGTCAAACAAAGCCCCTAAAAGTGTTCAACTCAGCTCAACTCTTCGTGTTTGTGTACTTTTTTGGTTTGTGATTTAAAACCTAAAGTATGAAAACAAAACAAAAAAAGTGTATATATAATAAAATCTTAATGAGTGACTGACCAATGTCTGGAGAGCAGAATATCGTAGTCCGTGTTAAGGGCGATCACTAGACTTTGAACGTGCAACATTTTTTCGGACGCCAATGCAGGAGCGGGATATAACCATAAAGCGTCTTATCATATTGTACTCTCTTCTCTCTCTCTCTCTCTCTATATATATATAAATACATACACACTAAGCAATAAAAAAAGTTATAAAATGAGTCCTCATTCAAATGTACCATCTGCTCCTGTTTCCATTGACACTGTGAACCATGCAGCTTCTTTTAAAATTTTTATTTTTATAATATTTTTAAAGATGTATTCTATAAAATAGGACGCTAGGCTACGGCTAAAATTAGTGCTTCCTTAATTTTTGAATTTCTGTACAGAGAGGTAATTTCTTCTACTGGTCCCATATCTTCACGTGATGCGAGTTCACCAAACTTGAACTTTGGGATGCAGCGAAATGCAAAGTTTTTTGCAGAAGCTTGCGTGTCCGGTCTGACACATTCGCATGCGTATGAATGGAAGTCAATGGTCCAAAAAGTGCAGTGTGACCGCCCCCTTAATCTCACTGTTGAACATATGAGGCGCCATTTAAAGATACATTAGGACTATAATTAAATCATTTTAATTTGGAGATTAACAATGCAACAAAAAATGCTTTTAGGTTCAAATCATCATGGACAGTGCCAACGTGTAAAGGCCTGTTCACACTGAGAACAATAACTGGAGAACAATAACTGGAGCGATTACTGGAGCTGGAGTCTGGGAACACAATGTGCACCAGCCATCTTCATAAACCTGTAGTGAGAAGGGTTATGGACAGAAGAGCAGCTTTAAGAGCTCCCTGATGTTTTAGTGAAAATTAAGAAAACACAGACGGCCACAAATATTAGTTTTGTCATATTTAGTTGAAATGTAAAATACAATTAGTTATTAATATTTTGTATTCTTATGAAAATTTGTAATATCTTACAGTGAAATAAAAGTAGTTTTTTTCTTTAGTTTTAATTGAATGTGCATGTAGTTATATAGTTTTGATCATTAGATTTTGATGCGGTTGTTCTTATAGAATTAGATTAGAATTAGACTGCCATTGCTGTAACAAATCTAATGTCCACGTCACATAAAATTGGCTTCAAAATCTAATAACATGGCTTGTGAGTATCTCAGGTTTCATGCTACATATTATTAAAATCCTTTTTGTTTGAAACATATAAATCAAATGTTTTGTTTTTAGTTAAGGAGTCTTTTACAGTTTGATGTATTTAGTGTTTTCACGAGGAGACGAACCCTGTGCCTGAAACCAAGCTTTAGAAATGATCAGCTGCAGAGAAGCCCTTATGAACTCCATCCAAACTCCACTAAAACACCCAGGATGAAACGAAACCCTTCCTGCACGTTCACTGATGCTCTCGTGTTTCTTCTGCTACAGGAGTCCAGGCATGACAAAGAGAAATCCGAAAAGAAGAGAGACAGCACTGGCGCTAAAGAAGAGAAGAAACAATATCCTTTGATGCCTTAAACACCAACGGCAGCGTGTAGAGATGAAAAGAAGTCATGCTTTTTCTGTAGAAATCAGCTTTATACAAACTCAGCTCACTGCTGTTATTTTTATTTTTTTTCCTTAACATTCATCACCCATAAATCATCAGAAAAGCACAGATAATCTATGCTGACCCTGGAGGTGAGGAAGTGCTTTAAGAGTGTTTTCGTACTCTTTTCTTAAGAGTGGAGTTAAGGGTTAAGGGAGTTGATTGATTTGCGATGTGCTTATGGATAATGCAGAAGTTTCCTGAGTGGCACTGGCTGCAGTGTTCCTGCAGGACTCATCAGCTCGGCGTCAGCATCTTAACTCCTCCTATCACCGTCTGGAAAGAGGACTCGCTTTGCCTGCATCCAAACTTCTGTTGTTTTGCCTGGAAATGTCGTCGCTCGTATTTTAATCTGCCATTTTTATTGTGATATTTTCAGTACTACACTGAAAGTTTGTTTCCTTTAATATTTAGCACAATGTGCTCCTTGCATCACAAACAGATTCAGGTTGAATTGGTGTCGCTCTCAAATGCTTGCGTTTTTATGACCTTGCTTATTACTTTATTTTCTGTTTTCTTCGCTTTTTTTTCTTTTTAAGTAAAAAAGAAAGCTCTGGTTTCCTGAATACTACTTTTCCTTTTTTTAATTCACATGTGATATTTAGACTAGGTGTTTGAAGCCGTACAAATGCTCTATTTGTATATTATGTACACAAAAATAAAATGGTTCCATGTAATAAGACATTTTCTGTTACTTTCATTTCAAATGTATGCCTCCGGATTTCCTTTGTGTGTTCAATCATGTTTTTAAATGATTTGTATGAAGAATGGCAAGCTGGATTTCTCCATAAATAAGTGGACTAAAAAGGAAACAATTCATGACTTTCCAAATGACTTCATGGAGTTTTTATCTGGCAGAATCTACAGTGTATGCTTTTTCTAAATAAAATAGTTTTATTAGTGTATCGCATGTCTCTTGTTGTTTATTTTATTTTATTTTATTGGATGCTTTGGGATTTTGCTTAACTACTACAAATAACTGCATTTATTGCACCTATTTGCTGAAGCTCCCGAACACTCGACGAGGTTTGGGCACGATTGATATCAGTGCTTCTCTGAGCTCTTCATGAGGACCTCATGAAATACTTCAAATGCACAAGATGAATTTATCAGTTCACAAACTCTACTCAACTCTCTGAATGCCGTTGCAATAGTTACAAAATATAAATGTACTTTAAAGTAAATGACAATTTATATATATATATATATATATATATTTTACTCACTGATATTATTGAATGACATGATGACATTTTAAGTGTGGTGTTTGTGCCTTGAAATCTGAGAATATCTTAAAGAGATCAGGTCAATTTTTCAATTTCAATATCTATATTATTTAATACATTTTACGAATACACTAAATCAAAGGCATAGTTCACCCAAAAATTTAAATTTGGGTTTACAAGATGTAGGTGACTTTTTTTTTTCTTCAGTAGAACACAAACATATATTTTTAACTCAAACCGTTGCAGTCTGTCAGTCTTATAATGGAAGTGGATGGGAATCAATTAAATCCTGCGGCTCGTGACTGTACACAGATGCGTACAGACATGAAACGATCGGTCTGTGCAAGAAACCGAACCGTGTTTGTTTTTTTTGTTGTTTTTTTACACCACTGATTCACCGCAATGTCCGAATTGTCCTGAGTGTGTTCTCAAAAGCCACATGTGAGATGTCTTTTCTTGTTCTTGCTTTAGGTGCATCACAGACTTAGAAGTGCTTTACCAGCACCGATCTCTCAAATGGACCATTGACACTATCTACAATCTCAATTAGGAGTGTCCATGGTCCCTTTGTGCGATAGGTGGCGCTCAGGACAGTTCGGACATTGTGGTGAATCAGAGTTAAAAAATGATATAAATAGGGTACACTTGCTGCCCTTTTAATCACTACACAAAAACTTGATGCTGAAATGAAGTGAATTTTCACATTTATTTTGCTTGTGTAGTAAAATCTCATAAATTAATAATAGCCATGAGTAGTTTATATTTTCCACAATTAGCTCATAAACATAAGGTGCATTTTTTGTCTGTACCCACATTAATACTCTTAATACTCTAAACTATTTATTGTAAATTTAATGAATTACAGTTTTAAAAAATAATGAAAAAAAAAAACTGATTTAATTGCTTTAATTCAGATTTACTTAAAATAGGAACAAATATTTAAATATAGCAAAAAGTAGCTACATTACAGAATAATAATACACTCCTGTATATTCTATAACCCTAATCCTAAACATACGCATCACTCACTTTCTGCATTTACATTTTCAATCATTCTGTATGATTTGTAAGCTTGTTTTATCATGGGGACCCCAAAAATATTTCCTATACAGGTAGAATTTACTGGTATTACTATACTTGTGGGGACATTTGGTAATGTTGGTAATACCAATACACAAACACACAGCCTCTGAATATGCATTTTATTTTCTATGACTGAACTGTTATTATATACATAGCAACCTAAAAGGTGTATCAACTGTACCCACTTTACCACCTTGTATATTTCACAAAATGCTATGTAATCCTTTTAACATGTGACTGTATTCTATTATCATTACAGTGTACAACTAAACAGCATGTGACATACACTGTCTCAACCGTACCCCACTGACATGCTCGCACATTTCTCAAAACTATGAAAAGAACTTACATTTCACAATGTCTTAAAATAGGTATACTTTTAGAGCACAGTGTAACGTGTGCAATGATATATGTTAAGTTTAACAATCATAAAAGATTAAATAAGCTATTCATTGTGGAAGGGACGTGGTGAAAAGAAAACCTCACCTTGACAAAAAAAAAAAAAAAAATTGTAGATATCTTCGAAGTGGAAAGACACACACATTTCAAGTTTCCCACAATCAAAGAGAAAACTAATACGATTGGAGAAAAAAATATCAAGGCTCAGAGTTCTTCAATACTCAAGTTAAGGGTGTTTCAACTGTACATGTCTCAAATGTACTCTACTGTTCAGTTTCTTACACAGACCGATCGTTTCGTATTTTTACACATCTGTGTACCACCACGAGCCGCAGGGTTTAATTTAGTTTTGTTTGTGTATTTTTTTTTTTTTGACTCTCAAAGCCGTGATTCCCATCCACCTCAATTATAAGATTGACAGACTACAACGGTTTGAGTTAAAAATCTCTGTTTGTGTTCTACTGCAAAAAAAATTCACCTACATCTTGGCTAACCGGTGGGGGGGGGCAGATAAACATTTTTGGGTGAACTATGCCTTTAATTTTGAATAGTAACAATTTCATTTAGGCAACAAATGTGAGGCTGTGCTGTTCTGAGTGTCTTCAATGCTAAAAGCCTTTGGATTTAAAAGTGTTCGAACTCTTATCTCTCTGTCTGTCTCTCTATCTGTCTGTCAATCTATTTGTCCGTCTATCTATCTGTCTATCTATCTGTCTTATTTGTCCGTCCGTCCATCTGTCTCTATCTATTTGTCCATCCGTCTGTCTTTATCTATCTGTCTGTCCGTCTATCTGTCCGTCTATCAATTTGTCTGTCTGTCTGTCTATTTTTCTATCTCTCCATTTGTCTGTCTATTTTTCTGTCTGTCTGTCTATTTGTCTTCCGTCTCTCCGTCTGTCTCTGTCTGTCTGTCTGTCTCTCTCTCTCCGTCTGTTTCTATCTTTCTGTCTCTCTCTCTCCGTCTGTCTGTCTCTATCTATTTGTCTGTCTGTCTCTATCTATTTTTCCGTCCGTCCGTCTGTCTCTATCTGTCTGTCTATCTATTTGTCTGTCCATCTCTCCGTCTGTGTCTGTCTGTCTTTTTTCTGTCTGTCCCTCTGTCTATCTATCTGTCTATCTATTTGTCTGTCCGTCCGTCCGTCTGTCTCTATCTATTTGTCCGTCTGTCTGTCTTTATCTATCTGTCTGTCCGTCTATCTATTTGTCTTTCGGTCTATTTGTCCGTCTCTCCGTCTGTCTCTGTCTGTCTGTCTCTCTCTCTCCGTCTAACTGTCTCTCTCTCTCCGTCTAACTGTCTCTATCTTTCTGTCTTTCTCTCTCCGTCTGTCTGTCTGTGTATCTATTTGTCTGTCTGTCTCTATCTATTTTTCCGTCCATCCATCTGTCTCTATCTATCTGTCTGTCTGTCTATTTTTCTGTCTGTCCATCTGTCTGTCTGTTTGTCATGTCCGTCTGTCTCTCTCTCTCTCTCTCTCTCTGTCTGTCTGTCTGTCTCTGTCTTGTCTCTCTCTGCCTGTCTGTCTATCTTGACTCCATCTATACATAAATTATAACATTTTATACCTCCTTTGTCTTTAAGTAGTAAAAGTTTTGTGCAGGTACAGAGTGTCATTCTTTATAAATTCAGTGGTTTCTTTGTATTCCACAAAGTTATCTCAACACTCATGCTTTGCGGATCACAGATTCATTGTGTGCATTAAAAAGCCCCCACACATTCTTCCATTCAGTTTTTTTTTTTCTTTTTTATTTACAAAATGTATTAAAATTCCTTGTACAAGGCCTCACTATCAGGGCTCGGGGAACAACAGTCATGCATGCACGTCTCTGGGTCACGTCCTCTGGGCTGAAGTGCTGTTTCACAGGTCAGGAACAGGTCGAAATATGAAAGCTGAACCCCACTTTCTACCGACCCTCTAGAATCTAATGGAAGTCGTGGGGCTTGACATGACAATCACAAGTTTTCACATGCAGATAGAAAATTTGGGAATTCAGTCACTCGCTTGGGAATCCTTCACTAGAAATGTACAGATTTGTGTTCCACACTGTAGTCTTTTAAAAGCTTTTCGTTATAAAACGATCTGTCCATGGTCACAGGATGGGCCGCATCCTCGGTCCCGTGGAGTCACAGTTGGTTTTCTCTCCAACACAAAAATGTCACTGTAAATGTGCTAGTTTCCCGTTAGCTCCTTTTATAAATCTACTGTAAATGTTATTAATCCTAGTCTCGTTTGCTAAATAATTCACCAAACACTAATAATGCTCGTCAAATAAAAGCTTGATTTTATGTGCGAATTATATTTGGAAAAACGTGAGGTAATCAAATACCACATTGTAAAAGCCATGTCCTTTTGTGAGTTGCAGTTTATCTACATTAATGCGATCTGAATTATAGCTTCAGTTTCTTGTACAGTATGCTGTGATAACTACAAAAGGTTGTGTCTGTAAGCACATGTGTGTGTGAATGAAGTCGTGTGGCGATTTTTGGTTTTGTAAAACTCGCGTGTGAGAACACCATTATTGAATGTCAAATGGGGTTTAGCTATAGCTTCTGAACTTCCAGCTGAACTTCTGAGAAATATAGATCAGACAAAAGAAAAGCACGTGATATGCTGCAACATATCTGACCGACTCACAGATCCTGATCTGGAATTGAACCAGTTCATGATCTGATCAATGAATACACTGATTGAACAAGTGTGAAAGCAAATTTACAGTATTACAAGCGTTTGCTCGAACTCCGGGTTCCACAAAGTCCAGAGAAGACGTCTCGAGTCAGATTGGCTCATTCGGTGTGCTAAGATCGCAAGTGATGGCTTTATTTCTCGCTGTCCATGGAGTTTTTTTTATTTCACAGGGATGATGATGATGGCATTCTGTGGGTTGAGTGATTGGAGTGATGCAATGCTTCAGCCAGGAATTTGCATCAGTGTGATACTCTGAATATTCCATAAGGCACTGAAGAAATCGATTCCAATTCTTGCGCCGGTCCGTGCAGGAGCGTGCTGTGTCGGCTGGAGCTGATGTGTATGGAGAGAGGGGGCGATCCCTCCTGAAGATCCAGCCGCCTCTGTGAGGTGTCACACCACGCTGTCAGACTGCCGTCCTGCACACACACACACACACACACACACATCAGAGAGTATGCACAAGAGAGAATGTTACGCAGTGGGAAAATAAAGTTTGTTTTTTAGCTGATTCTACAGTGTAGTATCGTCTATCCTCTGATCTCTTCAGCTGCGGTGAAATGTCACAGTAAATCTTAAAACATTTTTAATGCAACAAGATCAGAACATTGAGGAATGATGTACTTGAAAAATCTATGAGGTATTTATTTGATGCATTACAACACAGACTGCTGAGAATAACTCCTGCCAAGAACACATCTCATATTTCAAAATCTAAAGAAAGACGTTGTGCATAGAATTAAACGAATGTTTATGTATGTATTTTTCTCCAATTAGCAACTCAATATTTTCACCTCATAGTAATGCAAATTTGTTATTAAAATCATAAACTTAACAATCTTTTTCTTTTTTTTTTAAGCCATTCACTTACAAATTGAATAGTGACTTTTCATTGTTGCAAACTTTTACTTCTGATAAATGCTGTTCTTTTGAACTTTCTGTTAATCAAATAATCCAGGGTGGAAATACATACAGTATATCATGGTTTCCAAAAAAAGTGATTTCAATATTGATATTAAGAAATGTTTATTGAACAACAAATCATATTTCTAATATACAGAGTAATGGCTGCTGAAAATTCAGCTTCGCTTCACAGGAATAAATTACATTTTAAAATATGTTAACAGTAATTAAACTTTTTTGAATTTATAAGTAAAACTCTCTCTCTCTCTCTCTCTCTCTATATATATATATATATATATATATGCATTTATATATGGTTGTATGTATGAGTCCCCCACCCCACAAAACAAACAGTGTAAGTGAAATATGACCAAGATCCAAAAAAAAAAACCTGCCCAAATATGTTGTGATGTGATATAATTCGATACTTTAACTGATAAAAACAACAGATCTGTTTATATAGTCTCCAGCTGTCCTATTTCTACTGTATTGGTTTGGTTTTCCAAATATTTTCTCTGGCCAAATGATACACATGTAGAACATGGATATATCTCTGACTGTTTTCTGCCCGAGTACAATTATAAAGAGAATGTGTTTCCAGCACAATCTGACTGATGCAACCGTTTGAAAACAAGCCAGCGTTTGGACAAAATCAGCCGGAACGCTGCTGCACTTTTCCATTGATTTGATTATCTGGAATTAATGACAAACACAGTCTCCAGCTTTGGCGCGCACACACACACACACACACACACACACACACACACACACTCACTCACTCACAGTAGAGGCATTACCATTAGATCTTTACGCTCTCTGTTCCGTACACGTTGTAGCCTTCTCGGTACGTGGCGAAGTTTTGGGTGTTGGCTGGCGGGGCTGGCTTATAGTTTTGGGTGTTCTTTTCAAGTTTCAACCGTTTGGCTTCTGCACGTGATTTGTAACAGAACTCTATCAAAGCCACCATCATGGCCAGCCCTAGTCCACCCACCAGAATATAGAAGACGCCAGCAACATTGCTCAGGCTCAGTGCACTTGTCTTGTCCTAAGAGAAGCGAGGGACATAGTTAGCATATCTTACAGTAGCAATCCTGACACAAAACACACTATCCTGTACAACTCCTCACATGTTCTATCAAGCAGGACTACTGGCTATAAATGACATTTCTACCGCTAGCAGAGGAATCTAGATTCCAATGGAGAGATTAAAGCCAAAATATCCATCTGTGTCTAGACGTCTAGCTCAATGTCATTTAAAGACAAATGAGACAATTAGGACCATAACTGGTGAATGTAGATGGTTTCTCTAACCTGATCTTCTCATTGGCTTCTTCATGTATCTGAGGAAGCTGGTCAGTTACATACAGGTCAGACCTCTAACTTAATAACCTTACTGCCTTTCCATTATTAAACCTTCAAATTCATATTTTGACATATTTTCTACACCAGAGTACTGAATTTAAGAATCAGAATGAACCATTCTGCTGCAGTTTACCCCCCAAACTTGTCCATTAAAAATTTGTCCATTAGTATTACACTATTTGCCGTTTTTATCTAGCTTGTTTTATACAGCGGCCGTTTAACTGCTGCATTTTTACTATTCAGTTTTGTCTGTTACTACAAATCACCTTCACATCATAAGACTAGTCGACCTTCGCTTGTCTAAAGAAACTTGCATCGAAACTCTTTGTCACAATGAGAAATGGCATTTGTGGATAACTGATATATGAGGTTCAATAAATGAACAAGTCTTTTTTTCTTGGGTAATAGACAAATAAGTAACAACACTAATACATCAAATTTTAAATTCGAAGTTTGGTGAATAAGAACTGCAGCATAATGGTTATTGAGTCATGTGTAAATAAGCAAGAAAGACAATTGATATGCAGAAATTAATCTAATCAGGCGATCAATTTGCACTTTTAACTAAATCCCCATTAGATTTATCATTACAGCTTAATCTGAGGGCATTCACTGGACGAAATACTGAAGAAGAAAAACAACAACAACAGAAACATATGTCTCATAAGTATCCCTTTGCTGATTATTGGAAATGATGGGGAATCGTGCAAAACTCTAGGCCACACGTCCTTATGGTTTCCTTATATGTGGCCACAATTAAATCTACTACACATGGGTTAAATCAAGATATTGACTATTGGTTTGTTCCTTGCATATGAACAATATGTCAAAATGCACTTTTTGGAATCAGTACAAAAGACCTGCAGCGACTGACCTTACTTCCCGAGTCCTTGGTTCCACATTCACCCTTATCGTACCACCATTTGTTTTTCAGCTTGGCTAAGATGCCTTGTTCACTGAGTTTCAATACTGCAAGGTTTACAGGAGTTCTTCACGTGGGAAATAACATAAATAACATTATATTATGTTATTTTATGTTATTCAAGTCTTAACTACTTCATACTTTACAAAGCGATAAAGCAGGGCTCCTGGCCATAATCAACACACATGTGGCAGGCATTCTGACTAGTACCTTCCATTCACCAGGGCTAAGCTAGTGTGCCAGGACCTACCCGTATCGCTTTGAGTAATCGGCATACACTGTTAAGAGAAGAACGGGCAGGTTTCTGCGAGGCTATAAAAGCAGAGAAGGGTCTTGGTTAATTTGAGCATCTGAGAATGTGGATCTCCACTGGAACCCTGGACTGACTGACAGACCAACGAAAATGACCAGTAGTATTTTGCTCAGGCTGAGGAGAGTGGACGCTAGGACTCTGTGAACGGATTACAGGCGGAGAGTACAGAGAAACCAAACAAGCAAACACACATACAGAAGTAAACAAGACCGTACACAGATCAGTCAAAGCATTTGCAAAGTAAAACACTGTTTTACCTGGGTGTCTATCCATGCTACGTCAGAGGCTAGTCTTGCTAATCAGTAGATGCGGTTAATGTAAATGACATTAGCATTAGCGGCTAATGAAGCAGTGACTATATTGTAAATAAACAATCATCGATGAGGGGTCAGAGTGTGATGTTGTGGCCATTTTGGGTAGTGCCCTTCAATTATATTCAGTTAGCGTAATGCTAACCATTAAATTCAACATGAAATAAAAAATTATCCTATTTAATTTCTTAATACACATGCATGCCTTATTATACTCAGTTTTACAAATAAAAACAGCATTTGCTGGATAGGTACATTTTGAAGCATAGCTGCTGGTTTGAGCTGGTCCTGAGCAGCAGCAATACTTCAAAACATACCTGTCCAGCAAATGCGGTTTTTATTTTACAGGAAGACACCATTTTAGTCTGTCTGCTTCAAAAGAACACATTTAATTCAGTGTGTTGACTGCCATTATCTTGTAATCGTGTGTAACATTTACTTGCAATTTATGTCTCAAAATAAATCACTACGCAATTGTCCAGTGTTTCTCAGCATTTTTCCATAATATCCATTCAGTTCATGTTTAATGATATAGTCCCATTTTTTTTTCTTGTAAAATATCATATTTTAACTGCAAGTCACATGTTGCGATTATCATTTCATGTTGACTTTTTTTTTTTTTGCTAGAGAATGCCACTTTTTTCTAGGATGTAATGTAAACCTCTAAAACTTAATTCATTTTTGGTTTTACTATAATCGAAAGCCATGCCATCACTCGTCTAGACATAATTAGTCACTTAAATGTTCTTTACACTTCTCGTAGCTGCTGCTGATTTAGCTATGTGATCCTAACATTTATTTTAGCTTGGGGAGAGACATTGATTAACAATGTAATTATCCTCGGAGCGTTTGGAGCGACTGGAGTGGGACACCTATCAGCAGCGAGGATGGCAGCAGGCTGCCAAGGGCCGAGAGGAGAACGGGTTGTGTGACTCATGATGTCTGTTTGTCGCAGGTGGCTTAATGTGGATTTCTCTCTTGTTTTTCTCTCTTTTTGTTGTGTTTTCCCACAGCTGGCTGTGCGGCTGGGTCCAGACGTGCCACTGCAGTCTCGCTGCATTAGATCATTAGAGCTAGCCCATCCACTGCGTGTCGACTAATGGAGCTTCAAATCACTGCAAACTGCAAAAACAGAGAGCTGGAACAAAGAAGGTGATTATGAAAGCTCACATAACCTTTCACCTTCATCCACAGGCAGGGGGCACAATGCTTTTGTTTGTACTGAAAACCTGCTTTCTAACAACTAGCACAGACATTATTAGAGAGGCCTCATTTTCAGGAAATAGGAAACTATGAAACCAAAACTGGTTCATTAGTGCACTGTATTCTAAATAATAATAATAATAACAATAATAATAAGTCAAAATATAATGACTTGCTCCTCCTCAGAAACAGTTTTTGCATTTGATTGGTGTCACTTAAGCAATACTAGTTATGTGAGCATTTTTATGCCTTTTTCCAATCCAGGCTCATTGTAAAATTGTGCATTAAATTCAGGTTTATCCAAAACAGTCAAGCGTGAGTCTGGCAATGCTTTGGTTGATGTACGTATCAAAAGCGAAACATCGGCCGAATGATGCTAAAAGGTTAAAGTTCTAACGTGTTTAAACTAATGAACCACCTACACTAAACCTGAACCTAAACCTAACCAATAGTCTGATACTGTATTAGTTTATAAATCATGCAATTTATTTATGTCATACATTAATATTGTGCATTAAAAAAAATCCACCATAATCATAATAGTTTTATTGCTACTAATATTAATTTCAGCTGGAAAATGCATTAATTTGTAATTATAGGTACATTTCTGGAGGCATGTTACTTCAGTAAACCTGGGTTGCCTTTTTGTCTTCTGAGTGATTTCTAAAGTCTTAGTATGCAACAGTCAGTGCAGTTAGCTTGCATCCTTGTATTCTTATTGAACAAATAAACAATAATCCTCACAAAATGTCATCCAGAAATGTCACATTATGGAATTACATTGGGTTGCGAAAGCCATTTCAAGTTGACTTTAAATCAAATGAAAAATCTTCCCCAAAAATGAGATAAAAAAATATTCCAGCACTACCAAAATCAAGTATATTTTTAAGTGGTGAAAAAGCTAGCATTTACAATCCTTGATGTTATGCAAATGTACACTGACGTATTATGGTGGAGCTCAAGACATTTCAGTTAAATTGAAAGGCTTTTAGTGGTTTCATAAATCCTTTTCACATGTCGAGAAAATTGATGCTTTATATTACATTTATTACACAAACTACATCCGTGCACTACTTCGGCAAACTCTGAAGGTCCTGAAAATGAGGCTTTTAATGTTGTCTAAAGTCTGGGACACACATGAAAAAGCACTGTTAGCCCTCATCACGTGTGTCCCCATTTGAACCATTATTCTCAAAACAAACAACAAGAACAGTTCCATATAAAAGTGATCTTGCCTTTCTGAATGCTGTGAATTGAACTGGAAAGTCTAAGGGTAGCAAATCAGTTAATCTTCACCTCCACATGAGTACAAAATAAGGGCTGGACTGGGCCCAACACGTCCCACGTATGCCCTGCTGTGTGGGTTAACATCGGCCTCGTGGAGGGAGGACAAATAGCCAGGATCAAATGAAGTGATGGATTTCGTGTGGAGATGAGAATGCTCATGTATGGGTGCTATTCTTAGCCTCTCAAGCCTCAGATCCCACTGTTTGTGTCAGTGTTTTACCCGTCCTGATCTACATGGTTTATTAGTCCTGTCAGACGAGAAAGTTCTTGAACGTTACAATGATTCGTCCTGACATAGTTCTCCTAAGGAGTTTACAACTAAAAACATTGCTTTGATTAATGATTAATTTAAGGCGGACTTTACACTTTCCCCTTTTCTTAACTTCTATTAAATTATAAATGGTAAAAACTATAAGAAGACTAGGTTACCGTTCGTGGACAGCTGCCTGGCAGAAGCAAAGCGAGAAGGCAATCTCGAGTCCCTCTTTACTGTCTGCCAGGCCATTCCTAAAACACAAACCGTTCACCAGTCTTCAGCGCTAATATCGCTAATTACACAGCTCCAGCTGCTAACCAAACAGCATCGCTAACATCTGTGTGTGAACGCTACACTAAAGTGAAGAAAACCCCCGGACTTCTCCTCAGTAGGACAAAATCATACTGGTGATTTTCTCTCCTCCGTTAGCCAAGTCAGGGTTCTGTTTTAGCTCTCAGATCATGTGGGATCACTGAAAGGATGCTTGTTTTTTTGTTTGTTGGTTGTTTGGTTTGACTCGGTTCAGGGATAACAGGCTTGCCGATTACTCTGCACTATGGTACCCGATTTCGGTGACATTGAGGCTGACCTTGGAGTCACCTCCCCCGCTGCCGCACTCTCCCTTGTCGTACCACCATTTGTTTTTCAATTTGTCCAACAGGCCTTGCTCATTCAGTTTTAAAACTGCCAGGTTAACAGCATTTCTTGAAACAATAAAACATAACTTGTAAGAAAATGCACAGGTCTGTGAGCAATCTACTGCATTAGCATAGTAGTAGTAATGGTAACGTTACTAAATACGGTGAGCTACTACTACTGAGAGTCAATTATAGCAGTAATCAGAATGGTTGAAAGAGCACAATTTGGTTAAGAATTTGACGAATATGAAGGTAAGAGATGCTCAGAGCAAAGAAAGTGTTAAATATTCAAGGTGGCATGGAGGGTTACGCTGTTTCAAACTGAAGTGTGCGGGATGGGGACATTGTCATTGAGAAGAAAAGTAACAACAACAAACATCATGCAATTAACATTCGTCACAAGTGACAGCGCAGCTTTTACAGGCTAAATTGAAAAACCGTTGAACTGTTAAATTAAAAGTGACAACACGACAGTCAGGAAGGACAGCCACACGAGACAGCGAGAGAAAGATCGAAGGACAAAAAAGACAGAAGAGAGACGGGAAGGGACGCACACACACACACACAAATGAGAAATGATTGCTAAAAATTAGCCACTGATAAGTCTTGAAATCAAAAATAACTGGTTGAAAAACTGGAAAAGAAGACAAACATTTAAAGAAGAGAGAATTGATCAGAAGCATCATTGTGAATCAAATAACATTCATAATGCATTATACCTTTACCTCTTTGTCATAATAGGGGGATTGGGGGAGGGAGGGAGGGAGGGAGGGAGGAGGAAATGACAACACAGGACATCAGGGTAGGTGGAATACTATAACAACATGGAGAATATTGTTATATTATTCCACCCACCTTAATGCTGAGCCTTTGGGGGTGGCCACACCATAGCCCTTAGAGTCCAGATTGCCGCCCACTTTCATGGTGTCGCAGGGCTTCCTCTGCTCAATGTATTCGTTCATGGTGGATTCGAGAAGAAAGGCGAATTTGCCCTTCGACTTTCGTACCCGTGCCACCCCGTCGGGCGTGGTCTTGGCGAAGACGGAGGGCTCGGCCGATTTCATGTACGACCACATTTTTTCATACACTGCTATTTTGGAACGCTGTGCAAAGGAGACAAGAAAAAAAGACATACGGTCGTATATCACTATCCAAGAAGTGCACAAAGATTGCATTTACTCGTCATGTCTTACATAACTTAATAAGCAAAAAATTATACAGAATTACAGAGATTGTGCATTTAGTTGACAATAAGATGACACTGACTAGTAGATTAGTTCTACCACTGTTGGGAAAAGTTACTTTTAAAAGTATGCATTACAATACTGCGTTATTCCATAAAAAAATAATAAATAATAATAATTATTTTGTTTTTTAGTTACTTTTGGATTACTTTTGGCACCCGGACTGGGATTGATTATATATATACCTCTCTCAGCACTGGACAGGAAAGATGAATGGGAAAACAAAGTAGCTTATTTGAAAAACTAACTAATGAGTTACTTTGCTTGCTTAAAAAAATTAATCTGATTACATAGCTCATATTACTTTTAAAGTGTTACCCCCAAAACTATTGATCAAATTCAGCTTTTTATGTCTGTGAACAACAGGAAGATGTTTAGTAGATCCACAAACTGTGACCCAGTGTTTGTACTTGTATTAGTGGTGTATTCTAAACAAACAAACAAAAAAATTCAATTTGCAATTGTGTGAATGTAAAAGAAGCGATTGCTCTGCATTCTCAATGTATTCCATCCACCCTCCTTGTCTGAATATTGTCTACCTTTCCAGCCTCTGGTGTTTCTAGTAAAATGTGCATATTGTTCAAGCTGTTAATGTAATGTTAAACCTATGAAAATGGCTTGACAATAGCTTAAAAATGAGGCACTGCCTCACCTGTCAAAGTTTATTGAGTGGGTATTTGACTATAGTTTACTAATATGATAACAGGTGGGTATTAATATGCTACACACAGCTTCAGATCGTGATGAAGTTCAGAGAGCTTTTTGTCCAGAAAATGATAAGATCACTCATACATCGAAATATTTTAAGCAGATTAGCACTGACTTATTGAATTATCTAGACTGATGTTAGCATTCAGCACAAGAAAAAATAAATAAATAATATATGTATATATATATATATTGCAAACCACTTGAAGGAACCAAGTGTCTCCCTGAAGCTGCCAGAAACATATGTTGCTTTATATTTGACTTATATTAACACTCTCACACCATCACTGATGAAGCTCACTTACTAGTCCACTCTTTTCCTGAATCAAACTCTTAGTTTTCTTTAAAGAGAGCATAACACAGTTTCTGCCAGTCTCATGTTAATCTTGAGTACCTACTGAGTTATTACTATTGCATCCTTCATATCTCTGAAGAGTCTTTATTTTTATCAGATTTATTAAAGATAGATGATGCAGCTTTACCGTCAAGCTCCTAGAGGCCTGCAGTGGGCGGAGCTAAAGACTCATGAGCATTCAAAGCTTGTGTGTAACGATTGTCTGCAAGCTATGGCATCGGCATTAATAAAACAGGTTTATTGACTTAAATTTAGTTTCACTTGTTTATAAAACATTTGTCACTGAAATGCTGGGGGGAAAAAAAACAAATGCGCTTGCACAACTCTTGATGCTTCCCCGGAGATACAAACTGCATCCACTTTTCCCTTAATGCTGGGTTCTTTGGGAAACATAAAATAATATTAGACCTCCCCTTTAAATAAATAGTTTAAGTTGGAGCTAAAAACCTTGTGGGCAGCACTCCAATATTTAATAATCCCGTTCCCCCCTCTCCATCCTGTGCTTCCATGTCTGATTAAGCTGTCCTATCCAATTAAGTATATAACTTCAAAAAGTATTTTAATAGCATTTATACAGAGGTATCTGTTTTTAAAGTAGTAGAGTTTCAAAAAGGCCAAATATTCAATACTAAAACTGCAAAATTATTCAATGCATCATGGGGAACATAAATAATGCCAACATATGCCAACACAGACAACTGCATCAGCAAAAAAGTCACAGCGGTTTCCTTCCAGAACTCCAAGAGGAACAGATGGACACTTTATAGGATTGTTGCTAAATGACACAATAATAGAGCTTTAAAAATCACCAAAGAACCAAGGAAGTTTATGGCAGGGCTGTTATTCAGAAAGCACTTGTGTTCAGTGCCAAGACATGAGGAAAAACACATCTGCTGGATGGAGAATTAAACCTGGCAGCTGAAAGCAAATTGTCCAGTGGCATTGCTTACATCTGGGCTGGTTTATGTTTGAATAAAGTCAAAGCCCGCTGTATCTGCTGGTAACTGTCAAATGTGATTGTGAATGTGTGATATTACGGGCTGTTTTATCATGGGAGTCATTATATCAAATGATTGCTGTGTGCGATCATATACCAGCTGAAGAATATGCGTCTGTTTTTATTGCGGATGTATATATTGCATGTTTACTCCCTCATGATATTCCCATATTCCCCGAAACACACATCTAGACCATAAAATAATTCTCCATCGTTAGGTATAATCACTGAAATCTTATGGGATGTTCTAGCGTTAAAGTAGAAACCTTTTTCTTGGGGAAAAAAATGCAATGTACACCAGAACCAGAATAAATATCATATATTAACTTGTGTAACCGGCTGATGAATGCATTCAGCACTTCACTTTGCAGAAAAGGGTTGAAAAGATCCAAATGATGACAAATCTAGGGTGTCACACTTATGAGACGTTCAGATTTACAGACATGGTTGCACTTTATTACAGTATGTGTGCTAACATGTACTTATAGTGTATGTACAGTGTATTTATCTAAGAAAGTTCTGGTAGTACAAGGTAACTACATGGAGTAGGGTTAGGTTTAGGGGAAGGTTCAGGGTTAGTTATTACATAGTTATTGTAATTACCATAATAAGTACATAGCATAACATACCGACATTTTATCTACCTTTCATGCTGTTTATTTCACGTAACATATCCCTCATTTTGCTAATATAATGCACAAGTTAAATTCAATAAGGTCACAGCCGGTAACTCCAATGGCATTAAAATATACTGGGGTTTTATCATTACAAGTGCTGTTAACTGTGAATCAAGATGACAACTAAACACAAAGCTCACAGCGTCCACATTACTGTTTCTATTAATAACGGATACATTGCCATCTGTAATTAAAATGCAATCGAGTGATACTGCATGAATAGCAGTTTTACTGCAGCAAGGTCGATAAACAACTCCATTACCATTAACATACATAGGAAAGTGTTATATATGGTGCTACTGACAGAGAAAAGCTAACAACTCAATATCTTGATCCAGATGTGATCAATAATAACACATTTTATTATTAACACAATATATATTGCATGAGTAGTATATCAATAGAGGTCATTTGGGAATCCTTTCTGAAGACTGCACTTCACTTATTGCAACTCAAGTCAAATATGTTAAAAAGATGATTTTCTGAAAAGTGTTTTCACGTTAATGCGAGACAAAAATATTGCTGTATCCCACCTGGCATATCATCTGTCCTAAAAGTATTCAACATTATAATTTGTGCCCCTTAAATGACAGTACATTGGAAATTGTTTCCCAAAACTGTCTTCCTGCTCAGAAGCATATACTGTCCCCATGGGTGTTACCTAAGCTGAATATAGTACCTTTTTCGGTGACATGTTTTAACATTAACCAGAGTAATACCAGTGTATTCTCTAATGTCCCTTGAGTACACTTCTGCATACTTTTTAAAAGGGTACTTGTTATGAATTTTTGTTCTTTATGCTTATGTATGAACTGAATATAAAGTTTTCTTAATTGCATGTTATTTACAATTCAATGAAAATATATTGCAGTTTTATATCATTTATATTGAATGAAATTAGTTTAACTGAAGAGCACTTTTATGACCCACTTAGGTACATCTTTATATGTAATTTCATGATTACTTTAGCTGCCTTTGAAATTTGTGTACTGCCAAGTGCACTGAAAAGCATTTAAAAACAAAGCTTTTAAAGACAAATCACACATATATTTGTAATAACACACAGTTACAAATTAGTAACATATATTTAAAATATTTGAATAAAAATAACATATTTTCAAACATATTTTCTTTAAATGTAATATTGAATAACACACTACAGTTGGATTTAAAATCAAATACTTTAGTATACAAATCAACAGATCAGTCATAAAAAGCATAAAAAGTTATGGAAGTCATTTAATTTTTATAAATATTTGTTTGAAGTACAAGTATGCATTGGATATGATTGAGTACATTGAAGGGGCAAACCAAGGCTAATAAATATAGTGATCATTCAGTGATGGTTTACTGTACATCTGAGTATCTACTTATTATTAGCAGTTTTGTACCGTGATAAAACGCTTCACAGGATCCATGGTTCCATCATGTTATGTGGTCAAACCCGAAACCTTCTACCTCAGCTATAATGGGAAGTGTTACACCTTCCTTCGAGGCGAGACAGTCCTACAATACTAAATTGGTTCAAAAATAGAGCTGTTTCTCTGAAACTGTCTTCATTCTACTTCGATATGTCACTTCAACTACTGAAGACGTGTGAATAACAACAGAGATAGAGGAGCAGAGACAGGTCGACTGCGAGAGTGACGTGAAGTCGAAAGCTCAGCCATTCTCTCCTCCCTTCAGTTTTGTCAAGCGTTTCCAGAGCCCACATTGTTCCGAGCTGGAGGTCAAATCACTCAGCCTGCAAAAATGAAAGTGTCACCGCACTGCAGACGCGCAGCCTGGCATATAAACTTCACATTAGAGTCACCTCCAATGGAAACGAAAGTGTTTACTGCTGCTCTTGCTCCACGGGGCACGAGAGGTTGAGGAGCAAAGCTTCTGAAGACTGTTAGCTCACGTTTGGGAAGACAGGTAGTTTTCAGAGAGCAGAATTAAACAGCATTACGACACAAGCTGCTGCGCTGTCTCTGTCATACAGGGGACAAATCTGCTGCTAAAGTCTGTTGTCACACATGCCACTGATGTGAGAACACGCTCAACAGTTTGAACAGCTTTTTACATTTGAGAATCTCTGCAGCATGTTTGCTTAAAAAACCACAAATGCTTTGCGGCTCTGTCAGGTTCTTGAGTTGGTTATGCTGAAATTTAATGCTTCTCTATATCCAGTGGGTTCAGTGCGATTTGGTGAACTGGTTCACTAACAAGAACCAGTCCAAAATAATGATTTGTTCGGGGACTAGAACATCACTCTTACTCGAGGCTCTGGATTACAGGTAATAATGTTGTAAATAATCTTCATTTTCTTACACAGACCAGTCGTGCAACTTCATAAGATCTCAATATATCGTCTGGAGCCACGGGTATTCATTTTGTGCTCATTGATATGCTTTTTTTATTTCTCAAAAGAAAAAATCCCCAAAGAGCACAGTTTCAGCTGAAATCTTCTTTACTGATCTACTGAAGAATCTAGAACATCTTGGATGGCCTGAGGAAGAGTAAATTAAAATTAAAATTACATTTATGCATTTAGCAGACGCTTTTATGCAAAGCAGTGCATTCAGGCTATACATTTTTACCTGTCATGTGTTCCCGGGGAATCAAACCCCCAACCTTGCGCTTGATAAAGCAATGCTCTACCAATTGAGCTACGGGAACACTAAAGAGTAAATTAACAGCAAGTGATAATTTTCGGGTGAACTGTCCCTTTAATTAGATATTATGGACAACATGTATTTAACCTTTTCAGCTATGAAAGAAACTTGAAGAAAATAGATGTTAGAGTTGGGACTCATTACAAACAGTAATACAGCTCTTTGATCTGTGCATTAATCGATATACAGTAGCTGTATGTCCTGAGTAATCATATTCCACACATTGCAGGCTGCTTTCATCATACGCGTCTCTCAGCCTCTCCTCATATCTCTGTCCTCGCCACAGAGCTTATTATAGTGCTGTTCACATCCACCTCATATCAGACGCACCATCTCACTCTCCACTAGAGCTTTATTCCGAAACCATTTGCTTTCCAGATGGAACATATTTCTGCTCTCTGCCCGTTGCTTTTCTGCAGTATACTGCTTGAGTTGTTACTCTCCGGGAAGCTTTACTCAGTGTACAGCGCTTCCAAAAAGTATGTGTGAATGTCATCGCATTAGATAATCAAAAAGCATCTGCTAGGAGTTATTTTATTCATTAACTCACAACTGTCAGGCATTTCAGCCTGTGTCTCCCTAGAGTTTTTGCCTGAAGGTCCTGAAAGTCCAGTGCGTGAGGTGCTTTTAATTTCAAGGCCAGGCATATTGTTTTGTATAATGTATAAGGTTTAGTGACCCTTTCCCATAATTCCTCAGCTGTGAAAGTGTTTTCATGCTTTGGGGAATCGTGCCGGATGCTGCTTGCGGAGTTACGCATGATATATAGGTTTGGATTAGAAATAATATATGTGCTGTGAGACTTCCTGAGCCCTTCCTGCACATTCAACATTCATTTAGCATTCAGATGTTGTAACGCATATTAAAGTTTAAAATGCAACTGCATGAAAAACTGTGCACTGGACTGGACAGACCACACAGAAAAGTCAGGTTACAGACTGTTTTATTATATTTTTAATATGTCCAGTGGGTAGCTAGAACAGTTTTAAACTTCCACCAGCGAACGCATGAACAAATCTGAACAAGCTAGCTCTGACCGGACTCAAAATTAACATTTACCGAACTCTTTACATATGAGCTAATTAAACAACAATAATGCATTATTTACAAGCAGTCAATGAAAATCTCACTAACAGTTGCTAATTAAGTGCTTTTTACTGTATGCTTAGTATAAAGTGTTGACAAGTTTTTTTTTCTCTCTCAACAGTAATGCCATGGTGCCAGAAATGTCTCGGCCGTATCATTGTACTTTTTCAGTGTGCCCTTGGGAAATTAATCATCTAAATTCCTAAATTAATAGGGTGTGACAAAAAATAATTTCTTTCACACAGTTTGTTTAACAGATGAAACCAGAGTGTAAAACTACTGTAGTCAACAAAAGCTGAAGTTGTGAGCATACCTGCAGTGCATCAAGTGAATGAGAGAGAGAGAGAGAGAGAGAGAGAGAGAGAGAGAGAGAGAGAGAGAGAGAGACTGCTGCTGTTCTTTACCTGAGAAACCGATGTGAGCACCTTGAGAAGATATTGATCAAGGATTACATGTTATCCACCATCACATAACACTGCCTGCGCTCTTTCAATAAAACTGCTTGTGTTTCAGAGGAGAAAAAATATATATCAATGTCAGACGAATCATCGCCATTGTCAGTAGGACAAACTAAACCTCCCTGTTTGAGGTTTGAACAAACCCTCCTTTGCTCTCTAAGACCTGTCAGTGAAGAACAGCATTTTAACAGCATCACCCGGCTGACTGAACAGTGCAGGAATAACCTGAGCCAACACTCTCAATCATCACAGATTCCTCAGGGCCAGAGGTACAGTGATAGTTTTAAATAATAAAAAAAGCTTTCATGCACCATATCTCCTTTTTAATAAATGCAATATTTCATCTGTTCAAGGAGACAGCTCTCCGTTAGATCTGACTGGTATTTCCTTTTTCCATAAGATTAAGCACATCACATTATTTATAACATAAACATGTAAAAAGCTTATTTATTTATTTTAGAAATTTTTAAGAAATTATGGGATCACTATCATAAGGACTAATTTTCACTTTTAAATAAGTATTTTGTCTCAATAAACTAATTTGCTGCATATTAATATTTAGTAAGGTAGTCATTAGGTTTAGGTATTGGGTTGGGTTAAGGGATCTAAAATATGGTCATGCAGAATAAGTAGTTAAACTAGTTAAAGGGGTCATATGATGCGATTTCAGTTTTTCCTCTCTGTTTGGAGTGTTACAAGCTCTTGGTGCATGAAGAAGAGCTGTAAAGTTGCAAACACTAAAGTCTGAAATCCAAAGAGATATTCTTTATAAAAGTTAAGACTCGTCCTAAAACGGCTCAATCAAACTCACCCCCACGTCTACGTCACTGTGTGGGAAGATTTGCATAACGCTGCCAAAGAAACAAGGCTTAACTTTTATTCTCACTATTGCTGCTGCTGCCATGTTGTGGAGATGCTGTGTGTTTCATTGTGAAAGCGAAACGACTTTGTTTGTCCTTTCAAAAGAGAACACAACTAGAAATCAATAGTTAGTTGCATTTACAACACTGTTCCAGAACAGATGTGTGCAGCACATTTTACGGAGGACTGTTTCCTGAACCTGGCAAGGCTGTGCACTAAGGCTGTTTCTATAAAGTGAGGCAGTTCCAACTTTGCAAAGACAGTCTGGCGATTCTGACTCACAGTCTATAAGTACGCTTCAACCCAGTCTCATGGCAAATATGTACCTCTGGGTAGGTTTCTGCAACACTGATTTTACGCACCTTACTGAACGTGTCACAGCAGTTTCAAAGAGAAATGTCCACTGATTGGCGCTAAAAGAATGGTTTCATTATATGAACCCTTGCACGTTTTTATTACGTTTATCTAGGTATTGCTGTGTTTTTATTATGTTGCTTCTGGTGCGTATTGCGACAGTTCAGAATTCAAATATCCGGGGACTGTCGCTAAAAGGTAATGCTTTATCATGTTGGATATTTGTCGTACACCAAACTCAACTCTAAACCTACCCGATAGTGTTAACAAATGCAAAACTGATGTAAAAACGCAATTGTTGATGCAACCGTGCCATTTCAGCTTCCTTACATGTAGATTTGAGCCACTTTATCGAACCGTGGTTACACAAGATTCGAACCTGGAGCTCCTCGCCTCCGAAGTCCGTTTTCTGTACTCCATGATTTACCGAACAAACCTACCGCCTCTGAAAACCCACACATATGAAGCTGGATATGTGCGATGCTAATGTTCAAAAGCATCAGTTTTCAAATCTCCCAGCATATTAATATTGTTTTTAAGTCATCCATCACATGATATTCTTCAAGTAATTGTGCGAAAATTATGCTTTATTAAACAAAACTGTAAATTTGTGTGAAAAGGAATGAAAGGCGTCAGCGTTTTACTGCCTCTATTTCTTTTGGAAACTGCAGTGATATGAACTTATTGGTAAATATTGGTACGAAAACATGCCCTCAGGTACGTATTTGCCATGAGACCAGGTAGGTACAGTACGTTTTCATATGTAAAGAAGTTCCCACTGATGATTCAAACGTGTAGAGTAGTGCTTTTTGTTTGTCATTTCTCTGATCACAAATGCATGGTTTTATGTTTACGCAGTATGATATGCAATGCAATGTGTAAAAACACATTATAAGTCATTATAATCAGTAATTATGTCCCCACTGGATGCAACAAATGCCTCATTTAGAATAGGTTTTATTGGTTTTGTCTCGTCGACATGGCATCAAAGTATGGTGTAACATTTCCGTCACACATGCTTGACGTATTCAGCCAATCGCAACACAATGAATAGCTGGCCAATCAGCGTAAACCTTGTGTTTTCAGAACGATGAGCTTTGTAAAAATCAATGCGTTTCAGAGAGGTGGGGCATAGACGAGCAACAATAATGTACATTATGTGGAAAATGTTGAACTTTAAATCACAAATACACCGCATTACACTAAATAGACAACATAATGTTATTTTTATCAACGTCATATGATCAGTTTACAGTGAGATTTGGTCCTTAAAAGAGTGTTACCAAAATAATGTGTACATCTAGATCATATCATGGCAATTCTAACTCCACAAATAATTACAAATATTGTCTGAATGATGCATTGCATTAATAGATTTTACAATGCTAGGATTTATAATGTATTTCAGGACGTTGCTTAATATTGACACAACGTGTAGCTGGTTCTGAGTGCAGAGTTGAGAGCCCCAAACACAAGAAGGAATTATAGACTAACAACTTTGGAACATTTATTTGTAAATGTTGAGTAAACCAAGAAAACAAATTAAATATAAATAATGAACTTGGGGGTTGTGTCAAAGGTGTCTCACTCCAAATGTTGTGGATGATTTGAAACATCCAGCTGTTCTCCGCCGTATGGCTCTAATTAAACTGGAATGTGTTTCCTGAAAACAGATCTAAAATAGAGCTTGTATCTCCATTAATCAGGATTCCCCCTCCCCCATCAAACCTCTGCTTTTAATTAAAATTCCCCTGGAATAGCAGTTCACACATGTCATTGGAAATCTGAAAGCTGTAGAGTGAAACTAGGACACTCGTTATATAGAATATTTGAGATCCCCAAACCTTTGGTTGTCGACTTGCAAACATTTAATGTCATCAAATGCATGCTGGAGTGCAAACCTTCAACTGACAGGACAGTAAACACACCTCCTAATGGATGTGTGTGTGTTGAGCATGCAGTTATTAAGTTTTAAAGAAACATGCAGATAGCTAATTACAGCCCTAATTGCAATGTCTCAATGTGCTCATGGATGTGTTGCTTACTTTATTCTTAATATATTTCAAGTGTACTATTCGACCCTCTGGGCTGCTTTTCATTACTCAAAATTTGCAGGCCCAGGTAAAGCAACTAATTACGGTTTCTGAACTGACCTCAGTGGCTGTATGCAGGATTTGATTAGGCTATAGAGATGCCTGTCTGCTTTGCCTCCCTTCACTCTGACAGCTCAGGCTAACTCGAGGTTGTTCACAGCACCTACAACAATCATCTCCATTGACTTAATGACTGCTTCATCAAAGAGGGCTGTATAGTGCAGACCTGACTGACTGTTTCAGCTAAAAGAGAGGAATTTCCCTAACAAGCATGTGTGGGAAAGGAGCGATTGCAGCTCTTGGCAGAGCTGATATTTCTTTTTGTTTGTTCTCCAACAACAAGCCCCAAATGGTCTCCCTGCTGTAATGAATTTCCATGCTGAGCCAGATTTAACTGGTGAAGGCAGTTGGCTAAAAAAGCACTGCAACTATACTTGTAAAGAAACCTGGAATCACCAAGGCACCAGCATCCAAAATGCATCATGGATTAATGTCAATTAATCAGATAACAAGTGGCATAGTTCTTTTGTTTTAGCATTTAGTATATATCAAGGTGATTTTACAAACCAGCTTCACTGGGAAAATGTGCCTGTGACGATGATGATATTACGTTGCTTCTTGCACGTTTTGTGACAAAGTAAACGTCCAATGAATTGTGCTAAATTGGAATTGAACTACTGGTTTTCGTCTGGTCAGAGGAGAACTGACCCCCAACTGAGCCTGGTTTCTCCCAAGGTTTTCTTCTCCATTCTGTCACCGATGGAGTTTCGGTTCCTTGCTGCTGTCGCCTCTGGCTTGCTTAGTTGGGGTCACTTCATCTACAGCGATATCATTGACTTGATTGCAAATAAATGCACAGACACTATTTAACTGAACAGAGATGACATCACTGAATTCAATGATGAACTGCCTTTAACTGTCATTTTGCATTATTGACACACTGTTTTCCTAATTAATGTTGTTCAGTTGCTTTGATGCAATGTATTTTCTTTAAAGCACTATATAAATAAAGGTGACTTGACTTGACTAAATTGCTTTTTTTTCGTTTTATCCAAAATGGATGAACGTGTATTTGACAATATGCTGCTTGCACTACATATCACAGCATTTTGGAAATAAAGTGTGAAAGTGGTGAGTGCCACTAAAATGTAAAACGGATTTGAAGATAATGTAGCTCCTACACTAAACCCAACCCTAAAGTACTAAAGCAAGAGTGAGAAAGCCGTGCCACATTAATTGGATTCTACAACTCTTCAAGCTCTTTTATTGTGATTGCGTTTCACAGGACTTGGCACCACAAGTGCAACACTGTACCAGGTGCGCTACAGAGCAAGTCTACTTGCTGCAGAAATGCCATATGTTTGTATTTGATTATGTGATGCTAAAGTCCAGATGTATTAGTTTACAAATTGTGCACTATGGTAAAATTATAGGACATTACACAGTATTATGCAAGGAACCACACAAAAATAAATCTTTATCAATCTGCTACTATCATAATTTTTGTGAAAAGCTACACAAGCTGTTGAGGGGTCACAGACAGCCAGGCAGCTGCAAGATATAAAGCAGTGTTGATCTGTAGCACTGCTACAATCGTGTTGCTTTTTAATAGTAATTAATTAGCAAAATTCCACTGGCCAACACTACAATTTTCTGGCATAAAACTTAAGGCACTTAAGTTTTATGTAGAACATTTTCTGTCTGCAGTTTAGAATCACAAACAGTGATGTCCATTTTGTGAATGAATCACTTGCAATGAATAGAACGGGTTATCAAAAGTCTGAATAGGTTTGTGAATCAGTGTGAATCATTTAGACAGCTCACCCTGATTTATTTGGAGTGGTTTCTCTCAGCATAAAAAAGTAACAAGATCCAAATGAGTGTTGGAGGAAGTAGATACTGACTCACAAACACGCATGTTCAACTTGTTAATGACTCTTCAATTGAACTCTTGAACTTGTGAATCATATACTTTTGAAAGCACCCCATTTTCTTTTTTCTTGTCATTATTATGTAAGTTAGCCTTAAAGTAACCTAGTATGCACCAAAACAATGACAAGATTCCATTTATAAGATAAATGCATTCAAAATGCAAGCCTATCTATGATTACTTAAGCTTCGCATTAGATTTTCAGTCCAATCAGATGCCATCTAGAATCGGAGTTGTCCTGCCCCTTACACCATAAAAGACACTGAAGCTGCGACTGAAATTGGTAACTTGTTTGCATATTTCCAATGTTCTGTATGGTGAATCTAGTGGATAGAGAGTGATTTTGATGAATAATAGTTAGATGAAAGAGAGGTTTGGCAAAGTATAAAGCACATAAAAAAAACAGTAGCACTGTGGGAACCTTTCTTCTCATGTCTGTTTCTTCAAAAGCCACAAGCCTAACCAAAGGATGGATTCTGATAATTATGACACATTTTAATCCTGCTGATTTGAACTCAGTGGAAGATCAATGCAGAAGCATAACACCCTAGACAGGAGACTCACCCTAAAGAACTCTTTGGTTGACCCTGAGTCCAAGGTTCCGTATGCGATCTCTGTTTGTTTGGCTAGATCTTCAGCGCTCTCTATGGGAGAGACCATCCTCTCTACTGTGAGGAAAGCAGCCAGGTTAGCCGTGTAGGACGAGATTATGATGAGGGTGAAGAACCACCAGACGCCTCCCACTATTCTGCCCGATAAGGACCTGATGCACAAACACACAACTCTCAGGGCTTGAATATGAGGTTAACACAAAAACAGATATGGTCGCACAAGAGCTTGGGGATCAATTATCACTATTAACTATGGCTTTTTCTCAAACTCTTAATTTGCTGCTTATTAAAAGTTAGCAAGGTAGTTGATAAATTTAGGTATGAGTTAGGATTGAGGGATCTAAAATGTGAGCATGCAGAATGATATTAAGATGTGCTATATAAGCACTAATAAACAGCCAATATGCTAGTAATATGCATGTTTTTAAACAGCTAGTTGGAAGTCAATGTGTACTGTCAACTGTCTGGTTAACAGCTTTGTTCAAAATATCTTCTTTTGTGTTAAACAAAAGAAAGACCCTCCTGCAGGTTTAAAAAAAATGAGATGAGTAAATGACAGAATTTTTTTTAGGGTGAACTATCCCTTTAATGTCAATAAGTTTACATCTCAACAAGTTTCCACCCCGGTTAAACCTAAAAAGAACAATAGATTAAGAAATGAGTTGCATATCAGTTTAAATATTTGTTAAATGTGGTTATCAGGAAGCGATTGCAATGTCAAAGTGATATTCTCGTTCTTTGTACTGTGCCATTGTAGATGTTTTTTTTGTTCGCTAACTTTGTTTAAATACATGCCTTGATTCCTGAGTTTCTATTTAGCCACATAGAAAAGCCGTTTTCACAAACACAATATCATCACCTTGGAATTATAAGGTTCTATCTGATATTTTTGCCAAATTCACATTCTTATTTGATAATTTGTTTACATTGTGATAAATATATATACACTATTGAACTCTTGAAATGTCATGGAAAGCATTACATTTACCTTTCTCATACATGTCAACACCAATTTTATGTTTTAAAACATATAAGCAAGCTGTTTGTGTTTCTTGATAATTATTGCTTCAATTAATATTTTGCAAAACTTATAATTCCAAGTGAAAAAAGATTTTTTAGAATTTCCATTTGACCTGTTCCTAAAATCCCTTTTTACAAGTTTGAGAGGATTTTGATATTGCACATTTAGAATACATTTAGGGTCTCTGTCGTTTTCATGTATAAAAGAGAATTGTTCCCCATTTAATTTTTGCTATTATGGAATACAAATCTTTGAAGCTCAATATCTCAAAACTGGTCAGAATGCAGTTAGAACCTTATTAAACCAAGGTGGCAATATATTCACACATATATACAGAGTTTGTGTCTCCTTTCTGGTCTGGCAAAAGTTTGAGTCTCAAAGCTCAGTTTACTGTTGCCTAGACAATATCTTAGCATAATCAAATAACATATGGGATCAATGATTGTATTATTCCCTCTAAAGTGTTCTTGCCTTGGGCTGAATGTAAGATGGTTTGTCCTTTTGAAGACTATGTGTTCTCTCAACCATATGGGTTTGTGAAATGCATATACAAAGTTCAAATAAAAAGTAGAAAACCTTATGGACTTATCTAATGGAATTATTGAATTTTAGATTAACATGATTTTTAATAATATTGTAGAGGCAATTGAAATCTATTCTGCAGTGATGCAGTCTTCTAAAATGTAATATCTAATCAATAGTGTTCAACATAACTATGGTATAGACTAGGCCAAATGCTAGTTTATAAGCTACAGGCATGATTGGATTGATAGAATAAATATATAATAAACAAACACATAAATAAATAGTTATTAATTCAATTAAAATATATCTGTCTGTGTTCTGCATGTGTATTCAGTGCAATGGTAAAGCATATTGGAATATTTGTGCAGTTTTAGAGCTACGTCTGATAGTTTAGGTGTAATTGCATAAATAAGATCTAAATGTATATCAGTCATATCTGGGTTTGCATTTTTCAGTCATTTTCAATATGGCCATAAGACTAGATTGAAAATCTGGTCTTTTCTTACCCCTCAATCACAGCTAACTGAATGAAATATTGATAAATGCTTTTATTTTATTGTATTAGTATTTATTTAATTTAATTATTATTATTTTTTCTTTTTAAAGCAAGCACAGGGGAATACAAGGGACTCTACGAAATGATCCATGACAGCGAGCCGCACAACCGAGTTATTAATTAATCAACTTCCTGCTGTTAAATGGAAGAACAATGTGAATAATCATACATCTCTGTCATGGATGCGTACAAAGCGCTGCAGCAGGACTTCTCAAACAATAAATGAATCAGGTAAATGAGAAATTCATCAAAAGAGCCAAATGAGAATATTTTGCTCAGCTAATCCTTTACAAAAGAACAAATTAAAACTAGAGCTGTGTCGGAATAATCTTTCAAATGTGAAATGCTTAAAATTACCTTCAAAATTAGAGCTGTGATGTTTTTAATATGCTTGTGAGCAGTGCTGAGTAGATTACTTGCAAAATTGTAGTCTGTTACTGATTTAAAGTTACATGACAAAACATTTAGTAAGTAATGTAATCCATTACATTTCAGATCAGATAATATTTTCTGATTACTTTTAGATTACTTTTGACCTAAATTATCTTTCTCATAAATTTAAGATGACAAATCACTTTGATCTTCAGGAGAAAGCAATTTGTCAGTGAAGAGTGCGCAAGTGTTTTGCTTCATATCAGTTTTCTGTTTCTGCCATTTAAAATAAAAATCTGTTTTTATTGTTAGTTTTATTTTATTCTGTTTGTATTTTAAGTAGGGAGGATTAAATTGTTTACTGCTTATTTTATTTAAAAAGTTTATGTTGGTTGTGCGTGTTGTTTGCTGTTAGCTGTACAGTAATATGTATCTACAAAAAAAACTTTTTGCTACCTGTTAATTGCACCTGCGACTCTACCTGCGTGACTCCACAGAGCAACGACACAGACAAGGCACAGTAGAAACTTTCCTTTATTCTACTTCCCTTCCTTTCCTTCCTCTCTCCACCACTTTCAGCATGTGGTTCCACTATATTCCTGTTGTCTCTCAACATAAACACTTACACAACACACAGGAGTTTGCACTATCATTCTAACCTGCGTCCAATCCACCCTTCTTCTTTTGCACCCCTTTCATTTTCTATGGGCATGCGGAGTCTCTGACTCTGTTAGGCTCGACTGAGACCAATATTAAACCTGAAGAGACTGCAACCCCTCCTGCTCTTTCCAACAACTTCGCTTTCACCCACGACCCCAGTCAGATTGGAAGAGGTGGGGGCACTGGTCTAGTCATTTCCTAAAGCTGGAAATACCTTCTATGCTGTTATAATTTTAAAAATACTTCCTATGAATTTCATGCCATTACAGTCACACTCCCTGTAAAAATCCACGTTGTAGTTATTTTTTGACCCTCCAGGTCAGCTAGGCAACTTTCTAGAAGAACTGGATTTGCTGTTGTCCTCATTCCCGGAGGAAGACAGACCTTGAGTACTTTTTAGTGACTTCAATATCCACCTTGAGAAGCCACATGCTACTGACTTCCATGCTCTCCTATCCTCTTTTGACCTTCGGCAGCTCAACACCTCAGGTACCCATGAATCAGGTAACCAGCTCTACCTCATCTTTACATGCAGTTTTAACACAGATAACATCTTGATTAAACCATTGCATGTCTCTGATCATTTCATTATAACTTTCAATCTACATCTACCTTCTTCCACACCAAAACCCCTCTGCCAGTTTCACTTAGAAGAAATCTAAGGTCACTTTATCTTCCTCTACTTTCCTTTGTGTTATCATCCTCTCTTCTCACCCTCGCACACTTCTCATCATTAGATGTGACTTGTGCCATAGATACATTATTTAGTCCCCTAACTAGCTGCCTAAACAATATCTGTCTTATTTCCTCCATATTTGCACAAGATACTCTCTCCAATCCCTGGTTAACCGATGTCCTTTACAAGCACTGGACTAAACTCAGGGTAGAGTAGAGAAAATGGCACAAATCAAACTAATTCAGCTGATCTTAGAAGGTATCAGTCACAGCTATCTTAATTTTCCACCAAAATTCACGCTGCCAAATCTACCTTCTTCTACAACAAGATTAACAGCACATCATACACACGCAAACTCTTCAATACTCACAAACATTCGTTGCCCACCTTTGTTCAATCTCCACCAACTCCCACCACCTCTTTAACTGCTGACAATTTTGCCAATTACTTCATAAACAAAACCACATTCATGAGCAGTTAGTTCTCGGTTCTCCCCTAGGAACTCATAGCAAACACACTGACCATCTTCTCTCCTCCTTGCTCAAAAAACCTACTCTAGACACCTCACTTGTTGAAAGCTACAGGCTCAAGTGTCTTCCTTCCTCTCACAGAAATACCAGCTGGACAATAACCATTCTGGATTTAAAAGTGGCCATTCAACTAAAACTGCCTTGCTGCCGGTCACTTAAGTGCAATGGAGTATAAGAGTTGAGTCAAAATCTTCAGTTCTCCTTCTGCTAGATCTTTCTGCTGCGTTTAACGCTGCTAATGATGAAATCCTTCTGTCCATCCTCTCATCACTGGGCATCACCGGAACTGCACTCCATTAGTTTGAGTCTTCCCTCACAGGTAGGTCATTCAAGGTGGCTTGTGGAAGGGGAGAGGTGCCCAAATCACATCAACTGGTCACTGGGGTTCCTCAAGGATCAGCTCTTGGACCCCTCCTCTTCTCTATATACATTACATCACTGGGACCCATAATTCAGGCACATGGCTTTTCCTACCATTGCTATGCTGATGACAAAAAAAAGCTCTAACTCTCATTTCAACCAACTGAACCAATGATATCTACTCAGATCTCAGACTGCCTGATGGACATCTCAGCATAGATGAAAGAACATCACCTGCAGCTTATCCTGGCAAAGACAGAGCTTCATCTTCCAAGCCATCTCATCAGTACAGCACCATCCAACTGGGGTCATCAATGATAATCCCATCATGTTTGTCCAGGAATCTTAGGGTGATCCTTAATGATCAGCTGACCTTTAAAAATCATATTGCAAAAACAGCACGATCATGCAGGTTCGCACTATACAACAGAAGGAAGATCATACCCTCCTTACAGAGCATGTATCATAGCTTTCTTGTCCAGGCCCTTGTTATTTCTAGGCTGGACAACGGCAATGCTTTTTCTGGCTGGACTTCCAACATGTGCTAACAGACCTCTGCAAATGATTCAGAATGCAGAAGCTTATCTTGTTTTTATTGAGCCCATGTCACACCGCTTCTCATCTCTCTGCACTGCCTGCCTCCAGAAAAGCCACTAGCTCTGCACCCTCCTTCCTGCTCTGTCCTATGCATCTACATCTCCTCCAGAAGCCTGCATTTGGTAAATAAGTGGTGGCTCGTGGTTCCATGGCAGAGAGGCAAAAAATCCCTCTCAGTGTTTTCTTTCACCATACCCTTTTGGTGGAGTGACCTACCTAACTCCATCTGGACAGCCGGATCTCTCACAATCTTCAAGAAACAACTGAAAGCCCATCTCTTCTGTGAGCATCTAACAGCTGCCTTTACTTTTTATATTCTTTTTTCCTTTATCCTTACCTGTCCTAGCTTTTACTATTTGGACCAATGACTGAAACATTGCATAACAGGCACTTCTTATCTTTATTGCCATCGTATGATGAATTGCTTGTTTTATTCCTCAACAAGTCCCTTTGGATAAACGTGTCTGCCAAATTAATGAATGTAAATGTTAAATGGTATAATCTTGTACCATACTGACATAAAAAATACAAAGAGAAAGAAAATATATTACATTCATTGTTATTAACAACATGAAGAGCATAAAACATTATATTAAGAAACATTGTTACCAAAGTTTCCCAAACTGGGGTTTGTGAAGGAACTGCAACGGGTTCATGAGATGAATGTAAAAGCTAATAATTAAATAAATCATAAACATCTTTTTACAATTATAGCAATCAAAATAAAACACTTTATAAAAATTAGGAATATTATATCTGTTTACCTACATATCATTTTGACCATGTGAATAATGTTTAATCTATAAAAAGTAACTGTAGTTTGATTAAAAGTATTTTAAATGTAATGTAATAACATTACATTTAAACAAGTCGTAATAACAAGTCGTAAATTTTTGGAACCTGATTACGTAATCCAGATTACTTGTAATTGGCTATTTCCCAGCACTGCTTTTCAGTAACGCTCTGTTTGGTAGAGTTATCCAACATTTTGACTAATTAATTCTCAATTTTTAGAGTCTTTTTTTATTTTTATTGATGGATAAGAAAATCACAGATGTATAATCTGGTCTGAGGCCATATTGAAAATCTAAAATGGTTTTCAGTTACATCTGCTCTGAGAACCCCAGTGTATTTAAAACAGTGATATATTGTCTGCTCATACACGCTAACCCACATATGGACACTATTTTTATAGCCATAAAGCAACACATCGATGATGTACCAACCTTGGTGAGATATCACAGCCCTGCTGCATGAAGGCCCCTAGAGAGAACCACAGGCTGTTAAAAATCCCAAAGTCATTAGGCGGGTCTGGAGAGGTCTGGGGGTCTTTGGCTTCATCAGTCTCATCCAGGTGCCACTCGTAGGGGCTGAAGCGGCTCACGAGGAACAGCACCACGCTGACGCCGATGTATGCGAATACGATACACATCCAGATCTCATATGCCAGAGGGTCCAGGAATGAGAACACACCCGGTTTGGACTTCTGAGGTTTCTTGATCATAATGGAGATGCCCAAACTCATGAAGGGCTTAGAAAAGTCAATGACTTCCTCTCGCACAAGCGTGATCGTTAATGGTGCGACGGCTATATCTGCTCTCTGGAAATGGGGACATGAACAAAATGTGTTTAATTCTGAACATGCACCAGTACATTAAACATGCAATGCAATTCAACTACTTTTCCATATCTTAGCAAAGTATTTATTTCTCACAAGGAAGGTTTGGCAGGTTTTGCTGCAAATTTACTTCAAGCTGTACATCACAAAGGGTCTTAGTGGAATGTTCAGGTTTCAGTACAACTTAAGCCTTGCCAACAACATTGATGGCATGCTGTTGATTACAACAGACAATATTGTCAACTTATTTCTTTGTTTTGCTAAATTTAAATGTAATTTTTTTTGAACATTTAACTTTTTTTTTTTTACTTCAGAATGGTATAAATTTTTGTGGGGCTGTTTTTGACATGAACAACAACAACAACAACAACAACAACAAAATCTTTGATATAATTTGAAAAGGATAAATGGTCTTCAAAAATAGTCACTCCTGTGATCTTTCTGTAGTAAATGAACAAATTGAATTGTTGAATGAATTAATGAATTTTTGGGTACAATGTCCAAATCAGTGAAGTATTCCTTCATAAGGTCGAAAAATATATACCCAAATTAAATACCTAAATAATAATAATAATAAAAATAAAATAAAAATCCTGAAAATGCTCTCTCTCTCTAGGGCATCTAGTGGTAACACCTTATGATTTTCTTTATATCTCCCACCAGATGGCACATACTAACTTGGTATACATTGTAAGGGTATATTTTTAAGAGCATATTATATAGATTATATAGAGTATATTTTTTCTTATTACAAATTATTTAAATTCAACTCTATATTATTTTCTGTAGTCTAAACCTGGAACTTTCTATTAACATTTGGATGAATTAATCAGATTAATTTCTCGCAGTACATTACACCAGCTCAGAGGGGGTCATTTAGAGATTTCTCAGGCCTTGGTGTGCAGAAGGAAGCCCGGAAAATGACATTCACAGAGCCAGGACTTTCACTGCCTCAGAGAAGAACATGTGATGTGTAACAGAAAAAGCTTTTTGACCGTGTAGCACAGAAGTGACAGCTGAGCATTCACTTGACTAGATATGAAGAGTCTTGCTAATTTCTGTGACCCATACGCCGCTGTATCAGGCGACAAACAGCGCATAATAGGCACAAGCAGGAGACTTTGTTGGAATTTTTTTTTTGTTAATGCTTCCCTTCTCATGCTTCACATAAATTTGCGGCACAGCCGCTTCCCAGTTCCCATAATCCTCAGAGGCACTGTAGCATGAGGGTATAATAAAACGACAGTGAAAGATTTTATCTAGCATGTGTCCTCAGCCAGGAGAACATTAGTTATGCAATCAGGAAGTGTAAGGTCACTGCAACTCTGCAGGTGAACGCTGGTTATAAAAGCCTCTACAAATATTAATATCCTTTTATCTTGTGGTTGTAGTGAATGGAACTCCAGTGCACTGTCTCAATAAATCATATAATCGTTTGCATATAAATAGCTAATTAAGAGTCTACCAGAAGTGATTTATCAGTGAGGAAGAAATACGCCTCAAAACTCTCAGCGTCTACTGCACGCTAGACAAATAATTGCATGTGATCTTTTTAATTCTGAAATTAGTATTGCACAAATGTGCACAGGTAAAATCCAATTGATATCAAAAGCTGTTTATAAAAGATGAAAGAAAACAAATTAGGTTGGATAACACATTTAGAAGAATCCCATAGGAATCATTTCATGTTTTTATCTCTTTATGGCAAAAAAATAAAATAATTAATACAAAAAAAAAAAAAAAAAAAATCAATGAAAGCTGTAAAGTTTCTACATTTAAAAGCAGAAGAATTCGATGTCATTGTTTAGACAGAACTGTCGTAACTGTCTGAAAACTTAAACATATGACAGGAATTGATCATGATTATAATATGATTACATGATTATACTGTAGTATCAATCAGTGTTATTTTGAAGGTTTATCTGCCCAAGCTACAAACTACTCTTAATTTAAAGTCAAGCTGCAATTTTAAACATGACAAACTATTAAGAAAAATCTACATGTCCAAAGGTTAAACATGGCTAAGAAACATTTGTCCTGACTATCTGAGCTAAAAGTGCAATGGTTCAGTGATGGTGAGATTTTTTTCTTTTTATCTCCACATGCATTTTTCCCCCATTTTGAGAATAATTTGAGTATAATTTCCAACGTTAGCACATCAAAACCAGGCAATCTCTCTGGCTGATGGTAAGGAAATTGAACAGATGAGGTAGCCTAACCCTCATGCATTTTGTATATGGTCCTTCTTCTTGAATGTCGGCTCAGGGAATTGGAAGTGATTTCATTGGGTTTTCCTCCATTTATAGCAAGGGAGCTTTTTGACAAATGCAAAAATGGTGAGTTGCCTGGGCGTACTGTGAAAAGTGCCTTAGAGATCCAACAGCATAGAGGTGAATCAAAGCAGTGCATGCTGGGAAGGAGCATGTTTAAAAAACAGTCTCACTACCAGCACTGTCTGGCTGCAGTTATAGTTGAACGACACCCAGACGTTTCCAGTCAATTTCCCCACGCTCTTTCCCATCAGGCAATTCACTTCTTCCAACCCCTTACTTGACAGCAATTTCTAGCGAATTTCTCTTTTAAATGTATCATTTATGCAAGGCTTATGAATAAAAGTGACTACTGCTGAAGGAAAGGTTAGTGTTTCTCCGTAAGAGTTCCTAACAAATTCAATACTCACCCCATAGACTAGTTCACCCACCATCCCGTTCCAAGTCTTGGTTTCAGGGTCGCGGGCACCATATTTTCCATCCATGACTATGGACAGTCTGTATTTAATCCCAACATGTTTTGCAATCTCGGAAGCTAAATCGACACAGTAGCCTTCATACTTGTCATTGCCTTCCAGATGCATGTGGTTTTTCTTGTACATCACATATGGTGCTTCCTGTTAATCAAACACACTCTCATTTATTATAATCTTCACTTACTGCTTTCATTGTCCAGTGTCACAGGTACCAGAGCCCACCGACAGTTTATCAGTCACAGGCATGCAGGCATGCTGGAATATCATGACTGTGCATTTATACCCACCTATTCTCTCACACACATAATCCACAAAACTGGAACACATACAAGACGAATGACTGAAGCAGTCAGACCAAACTGGTAATTCCCCAGCCTCTTCTAAGGCCCTCTTTACACCTGGTATTAATATTCATCTCAGGTGATCCCATCACAGGTTGCCAAATGAGACAAATTGTCTCCACCTAAGGTATATTCTGATAGATAATCTCATTTAAAATCTGGATCTTGTGCTATTGGTCTAAGAAATCACAATAATATTTGCATGTTTTACTCTGGGACTCGAATTATGGTCTCAAAAAGGATCCTGAGTTCAGGCACACTTATTATAGGTGACAATCACCTCAATCTCTAGTTGCCAAAGTGTATTTTAAGAAACCGAGAATTTGCAAGAAACTCATGGCTTTGAGTGGCTGCCTAGCAACTGTATACAGGGGCACAGTGTTTTGAAATGAATGCTGCAATAAATTCACAGACTAGTTTATGGATGGCTGGTTCTTGGTTTGGGTTTGGGCCACTGTCCTGCAGAGCTCCATCACTAATCACAATAGCATCTGAACAATCTAACCCAAAGGTGCCTTCCGTTGAGATCTATGTACCTGCAGAGTTCAGTTCCAGCCCCACTCCAGCTCATCTGTAATAATTATCAAGTGTTCCTGAAAATCTTAATTAGCTTGTGCAGGTGTGTTTGATCAGGGTTGAAGCTGAGCTTTGCACGAAGGTAGATCTCCAGGAATAGGAATGGGAGCTCATGATCTAAACTACTGTATGTATTGCCTATGCCTGATCTAGGATTATTGTTTTGAGTTTGGGTCTCATTATAGATCTGGGCTGTGGTATAAGTCTGAATCTAGGTTTTGAATTGTATAGTCTTGACTCCACCAATGTTCTTAATATGCATCTGCAGTAACTACATGAGTTTTATCACATACATCATTGTACATCATATACATCACATGGTATGTGTTGGGTGAGTGGACATCATATGCGTCCTTGTCTACCTATGATTATGGAATGAATATGTCCACAAAAAAGTGGACTCTGTTTAACTGCATTTGGGACTGTCTACTTTGGATCAAAACACTGGAGATGGATGACATCAGGCATAAACAGGGTCTGAGACCATAAAACAAATCAAAATAAGTTTGATTCTGGTCTTCTCTGTTTCACACACATGCACACACACTGTCACGTTGCAATATCCCAAGGGTCTGAAATGCATTGGCAGTTGAGGGTGAGAGGTGAGGTAGGCAAGAACATATGAAGTGAGAAGGAATCCGATTCATGAAGTAAATGGCAGTGACTGTAGAGGAATCATAGTGTTAATTCTGTTCAGACATATTCAAGCACATATACGACAGAAGCCTATATCATTCCAACAGAAAGAACACTGGACATATGCCTGCTAAAAAGACCAGCTTTCACCAGCTAGAATTTCAGGCTGGTTGATGCCAGGTATTGCTGGTTAGGTGTCTATTGCAGTTTTGGTCTAGCTGGTCGACTAACATGGTTGATCCAGAGATACTGGCTGACTTGCTGGTTTAACTATATAAACAGACTGGTGCCATGTTAGGGACCAGCATCCAAAAACAAAATATATGGTCTTTTCAGTAGGGAAACAAAACCAAGCAAAAACGAAGCTATTGTTAGGATCCAAACTCAAAAGCACTTTATCGACAAACAGAATTGAACAAAGTAAAAGTGTGCAAGCTGGTTTTATACCCCCCCCCCATTTCAAACATTGTGGCAGCGGCTTGCTTGTCACTATTACCAAACAAAATGGCTTCTTGCAGTGAGGATGCATCCCATTAGAGTCAGAGACAATTAGGGTGCTAGTGGGTTAGCAATGGTTTGTTTGTTCTGTGCTGAATGTATCCTCTCACCTCATCCTTTGTGTGATTGTTTTCCTCCTGAATCCCTCTGATAGAATAACTGACAGCTGCTCACATTCAAGTCATTTGAAAGACTGACCTTGGTTTTTGGTGAAACAAAACAATTACGAGCGATTGTTGTTTTACAGGGGATGATGTTGTGAGCATTGATTTGAATTCCTAAGAGATGTGTTTTGGCCTTGCCAATTAGAGGCTAACTTTAAAGCTAATGCCATTAATGGCAGAAGATGAAGTGATACGTCAGCACTGAGCAGTCCTCCGGTCAATGTAAAGTGAATCTGAGCAAGGGCCTCATACCTGGCCTCACTCAAATATGCTTTATCTTTGCCAGAGGCAAACCATCAAACCCTTCTTTGTTGCGGTAAGCATTAGCTTGTTATAGCTCATGTGTCATTGGCCATTTACTTGATGAGAGGAAACAAGTCTTACCTACATATGCATTGTATGTCTACTTGATGATATCAATGTGAAACCATCATACCTAATGCCGTTATTGTGATGTCACTGCTATGACAGGCCACTGATATATGGAAAATCAAAATGCTTTGACACCCACACGGATACAGTTGAAACACTCATGCGTCGGTTTTCCTCGCGTTCGACTGTTTCAACGTGTAATGAGTGGATGGAAAGCAAAACAAAAGAAAAGTACTTCTACCCGCCCAGGACAGAATGTATCAATCTAGGAGTCAACACCATGACCCTGATGGGCAGAATATGCGGCATGATTAAAACGTCATGGAGTGTGTACCATAATAGTAGTGACCACAATTGTTCGGTTTTCCACTGAGGAATCGTTGCTGTACTGCTGATCCATTATATTAACAAAGCGCTCAAACTCGTTCCAGTATCCGATCTGTAAAGGGAAAACATTTGCGTTATTACCAAACAGCAGACATTTTTATTGCACTGATGCTAACTACCCCCTCCCCACAGCCCTTCTGTTCAGCTAAGGAAGCTGTTGTGGATGTGTACTCTCATAAGACAGTGTTCATTAAAAAAAATATTAGGTCTCCATGCTGCTGTTGTTATTGCCTGGAGTTAAACAAAAAAAGACAAATTCTTGGCTGACATTTGTTAAAGAGGAAAAAAATGCTTATGGTGGAATTTTCAGGGATGCAGAAGCTGGAAGTTACTCTTGGATGTAATGCTGCTCAACAGAAATTTAACTTGATTAGATTTTAATGATTTAAACATTCTGTGTTTTCTCCTTGCTACATGCTTGAGTTGTTGCATAACGGTTGAGTGGCATGTGTCAGAACCATTAGCATAGCACTAAGGCATCACTGAGGTGACATTGCAGAGGGGTCCGACACAGTCGTGTACCTCACAACTGATGGTCATTGTCAATTAGCTTCTCCTTACTGACACTGACCCCATCTAACCTTATAGGCTTAACTATTCTCATCCATGGTGATTGTTGCTGGAATAGTGTGTTATAAAGAGCAGTTTCTGTTATGATGCATTTATTGAAGCTTAAAGGACATATTGAAGGGATTGTCCTGCCTATTTGCAACCAGTTAAGGCAAGACTATGGTGGCTGAGAGAGCTAAAAATCAATGTGTCTTTCAATGTGTGCTAAGAAAAGTGAGATTTGTTTTTAACATCCTGATCGGATTGGATATCATTAGCCTAAATAAGCTGACGAAATACACAATTACTGTAACTGTGAAACGTTATGCAAGCTGGCGAGCAAATTTTTATAACTTCCCCATGAACATCAAATTAACCCTGGCTTTGCTACACTAACCATAGTTTAACCATGGTATTTGTACATTTGTGGTTATACAGATGGTAATCAAAATGCCAAAAACAATTTTTGCATATGTCTTCTTATGTTGCAGTGCATTAAGCTCTCTCAAACACTGTGCAAGACATTATACATAAATATATATATATATATATATATATATATTTTTTTTTTCCATGTATATATATGCACTATCATTTTGCTCTAGCACAGAGCTTCAAATCTACACTTTAGTAACACTTAGACACACACACACACCAAACTTTACAGTTGTATTCTTATCTATATTATGAAGGTATATCGCTTCGTTATACCAGTCTACTTTGAGTGGAAACTAAACAAGCCAATACACATTGGCATGCAATTCTTGTATTAAGCTGAAGTTGATCACAACGTGAGCATAAAAAGGCAGCAGGTGGTCGAAGGCCAAAGCATAAAAGGTTGACCCGGCCGCTCAACGATGTTACAGCAGTAGTGGCAACGGGATGTGACATCTCCGTTCCCTCCTTCATGGAACGAGGGTTACCATATATAATCGAGACATTCCCTTTCAGCCGGTCACTCTCGATGTCACATTGGATGACCGATGAATTGGGATTCCTACCCCTTCGTGTGCCCTGTGTGAGCTACCTGCACCCCTTTTTTGGTGTATGCCGGGGCTCGCAACAAGATTTTCCATTCACCATTGTCGAAGCACTACCTACTCAGTGAGATTGGATTACACTTTGGAAACGTACCCATTCCACTTGGAACAGGGGTGCTGAGGAAGCTCCATCCTTCCTGAAGGAGGTCTCGGGAACAATACACACATGAACATCTGTTTAGGTGCATATGGAAAATTGGAAGTGATTGTAACCCTCTTGGAAATGGCAGAAGTCTGCCCAGGGAAACACAAGCTCTGAGGCTATACCGTGGACTTTAAACATAAGGGATCCGCTTAGGTCTCACATATGGAACCCAGCCTTCTACCGGATCTCAAGGATACAGCGAGTGAAGGCCTGGCTCCAGATGCTCCAACACTTCTGGCTGCCAAGGGGATGGAGGAGCTTGACAGAGTCTACAGTATGGATGCTGTGGAGTAGTTTTAGCAAGCCGAAACTAACCAGGGCCTATCAGTGCCACTACCTGTTTGAGGTGAGAACACAGGAGGATGCCAGCTCCACACGAAGGCTATAGAACCTAGCTAATGTGTTGGGAACCTTGGACACATAGCCAGGCCAGGGCCTTAGGATTACCTGGGATTCAGATGGCCCAAACTCTAGACATGAAGTTTTTCAATGAAAGAAACTTTAGCTTGACTGAGTGCAAGGAATCAAATGGGCCATGATGTAGTGTTTTAAGCACTAGAGACAGGTCCCAAGAGGGTATGGAGGGAGGTTGGGAAGGATGTAACCTTCTGGCCCCTCTAAAGAACCTGATGACCAGGCCATTCTTACTGTAGTACATTGATATGTGTGACATCACCAATTGTACGTGATTACGTGACCTCCCTAACAAGCCCCGTCTCTCCCCCTCACTCTGGAGGTGGTGTAATGTGTACGTGCGGTCAATAAACCCACAGATTATAAAGCAGTGCTCTTTGCCAGTTCATTTATAACACACGAGTCAACATGGTGTCAGAAGTGTCCTACAACTACACGCGAAAGTGAGTTTAGTCTACACTGGAAAAGTGTCCATGCAAGTCTCTCGACTCGTAAATAACTAACTAGCCGCTAAGCTACGTAAACTGCTGCATCACACGCGCCAGCCATGGCAGGGGAATTCCGAAGACCCGATCCTCTCGTTTTCAATGAAAATATTGCAGAGAACTGGCGTATATTTGTACAAGAGTTTGATATCTTCATTGCTGCAGCTCATGGAGACAAACCGCGTCGAACACAAGCTTTCATTTTCCTCAACCTCGCGGGTCCCGAAGCCATCGAACGTGAACGGTCCTTTGTTTATGCACAAGAGGTGAGCGTTCCCGGTGAAAATGACAGTGTCGTTATCATTACGCCGGCTGAGTCAAGGGAAGACCCTGACTGTTTAAAGAGAAAGTTTCGCGAGATTTGCGCTCCCCATATCAACATCACAATGGAACGACACAAGTTCAACATGAGATCACAGAAGCCCGGTGAGACTTTTGAATCTTATATCAGCGATTTAAAGCTGAAAGCAAAAAGCTGCAAATTTGGTACATTACAAGACGAACTCATTCGTGATCGACTAGTTTGTGGAGTAAACAGTGACATTCTAAGAAAATCAATGCTGCGTGATCCAGAACTTACTTTAACTAGAGCCATATCAGCATGTCAGATCTATGAACAAACTGAACAGCACACTAAAGACCTTGCAACACTCCAAACAACAACTGCGACGGTCAATGCTGTGCACCAGGCGTTTGCAAGAAGGACTAGACATTCCAAATCAAACCACAAACCAGATAGCAAAGCACCGCCGATCATAAAGAACTGTAACAATTGTGGTAGTGACCACCCAGCCAAAAGAGATAAGTGCCCTGCATTCGGTCAACAATGCAACGGCTGCAAGAAGTGGAACCACTTTAAAAAATGCTGTAGGTCCACTAAACCAAACCAAGCAAAACGTGGTTATACCAGAACGGTCCACAATGTTGAACCAGACCAGACAAACAGTGAAGAGAGTGATTCGTTCTTCATTGATGGAGTAGCTTCAAAGTCTGTTGATTCCATGACTGACCTAACACAAAAAAGTGAACTGTACAGCACTGTACACGTATATGGCAAGCCAGTGGAACTAAAAGTGGACACTGGAGCCAAATGTAATGTAATGGATTTTAACACTTTTCAGCACTTGCGAAAAGAGGAAGAACTTAACGTGTTAAACACAACAAAGCTAATAGCATACGGTGGCAGTGAGCTACACACACTTGGCACAGTTGCATTACCATGCTGTCTAGCCAGACAGACTTATGACCTGCTGTTCTATGTCATCAAAAGCTCTGCACAGCCACTATTGGGTCTACCTGACTGTCTACGCATGGGACTTCTTACACTTAACAAAGAAGTCCACCAGCTGAACACATCCAGTCAGGATGAATTCACAGACAGAATTCTCACCAAATATGCTGACCTTTTCAAAGATGAGGTGGGAAGACTACCTGTCACATATTCCATGAAAATCGACCCCACCATACCGCCAGTCGTCCGACCAGCAAGACGCATCCCAGTCGCTATGCAAGACAAGGTGAAAAAGGAACTTCAACGGATGACTGATCTTGGTGTCATTACACCATTCTCTGAACCAAGTGAGTGGGTGTCTTCCATGGTTGCTGCTCATAAAAAAGACTCTAACAACATCCGAATTTGTATAGACCCGAGAGACCTGAACACAGCTATACAAAGACCCCACCACCCAATAAGAACAGTCGAGGAAGTTGCTGCCCAGATGTCAAATTCCACCATCTTTTCTGTGCTAGACGCAAAAAATTTGTTCTGGCAAATATCCTTAGACCATAAATCATCACTACTTACAACTTTCAGCACCCCTTTTGGCCGATATCGATTCCTAAAAATGCCTTTTGGTATAAACTCAGCTAGTGAAGTCTTCCAACGCTCAATGGAGCAAATCTACGCTGGTTACCCTTGTGCTGTAATTGTAGATGATATATTGGTCGGTGGATGCACAGTAAAAGAACACGATGAAAACCTAGAAAGGGTGCTAGAGCGGGCGAGACAAGTTAATCTGAGGCTGAATCCACTGAAATGCAAATTCAGACTGAAGGAAGTGAGCTACGTGGGCCATGTCTTCAGCAGTGATGGCCTGCATGCTGATCCATCAAAGATCAAAGCTATCAGTGACATGCCAGAACCTACAAACACGACAGCTCTTCAGAGATTTCTTGGCATGGTCAACTACATGGGCAAGTTTATCCCTAACCTCAGTGACATAGCTGCCCCACTCCGCCAGCTCACACACAAAGACACAGTATGGTGTTGGCTGCAACAGCACCAGGATGCTTTCCAAGCCTTGAAAAAATGCCTCACATGTCCTCCAGTCCTGTCGTATTACAACGTCGATAGGCCTGTCACTTTAACATGCGACTCCTCTCAGTTTGGTTTAGGAGCTGTGTGCCTGCAGGACAACAAGCCTATCGCTTACGCCTCACGAGTCCTAACACAAACTGAAATGCGCTATGCGCAGATAGAAAAAGAGCTCCTAGCTGTAGTTTTTGCTTGCACTAAGTTCAATGATTACATCTATGGTAAACCAGTAACCATTGAAACTGACCACCAGCCTTTGGTGACAATCACCAGACGTCCAATACACAGCACTCCTGCGCGACTCCAATGAATGTTGCTCCAGCTCCAACGATACAACATCACCCTTATCTACAAAAAAGGAAAACACATGTATATAGCAGACACTTTGTGTCATGGGCCATGGAAGAAAATACCTTTGAGGTAATGAATGTTTGCAACATCTCACCATCACGTATGGATGAACTTAAACGCCAAACAGACAACGACGCCACGCTTCAGATGCTTGTCAACACAATCAGGCATGGATGGCCAACTAAACTGCACAGTCTCCCCCCAGCAATAAGACCATTTCACCCATACAGACATGAACTGATCACAGATGATGGACTTGTATGGAAAGGCCACAAAGTGATCATCCCTGAAACACTTAAGCTGTAGGCCATGCAAATCGTTCATAGAGGTCATCCTGGAGCCGAATCTACCAAGCAACGCGCAAGTGGCATATTCTTTTGGCCTAACATGACAAAAGACATTGATGCTTACATCACATCTTGTGCCACATGCAACAGCACCAAACCCCATCAGCAAAAAGAACCCCTTCAGCTGCATGCAGTTCCAAGCCTGCCATGGTCAATAGCAGCAGCTGACATCTTTGACTGGAACAGTCATCAGTTCTTGGTGCTTGTTGACTCGTATTCAGGATGGTACGAGATCGATCAGCTACAGAATTTGACCTCATCAGGTGTTATACAAAAGCTAAAGAGACATTTTTCTGTCCATGGATCGCCTCACACCTTCATCACAGACAATGGGAGACAGTTTGTGAGCAAAGAGTTTAAAGACTTCGCCATGGCCTGGGACTTTGTTCATAAAACCAGCAGTCCATACTATCCTCAATCTAATGGAGCGCGCAGTCCGCAGCGCTAAACAACTCATGGAAAAGTCCAAACGAGATGGTACTGACATCTATCTCAACTTGCTGAATCTGCGAAATGTTCCACGAAATCCTAAGCTTGGCTCTCCAGCTCAGAGATTGATGTCCAGACAAACTCGCACCACCCTGCCACTCCACAGCTCTTTGCTGGAACCTTCACCTCTGGCTTCCAATGAAATTCGTGCACAGTTAACGAAGAAAAGACTCTGTCAAAAGATCAGTTATGACAAAAGCAGTAAACAACTGAGCATTCTTTCAAAAGGGCAAGTAGTGAGGATGCAAACCCCTCATGGTTATGACAGTAAGGCAGTTGTGAAGGAAGTCTGCAGTGAACCAAGATCTTACATTGTCCTGTCTGGAGGAAAAGAATATAGGAGGAACCGCAGACATCTCCTAACTGTGAAAGAGCCTAGGCCAAGTCAACTTGATGATAATGATGATGAGGGTCACCAGGTGATCCCTGGTCCAACCAGAGTGAATGATCCAGTTGTAAAAGTACCAGATGTACTTATTCACAGAACCACAGGTCAAGTAACCCCTCAAACACGAGCACAAAAGAAAGACAGTCCTTATGTGACACGATCCGGACGCACTGTATACCCGAACCCTAAGTACAAGGACTGAAATGTTTGATATGTTGCTGAATTGCACATTTATTTTATTTTATTGTTATCTTGGTTAATAATACCAGTTTCTTTATAGTGCAATATGTTTAATTTACATTTTATTAATTTACATTACATAATAGTTCCTGTTGGTCATTGCTACTGTTGCTAGTTTAAAATACCTTTGATGTTCTAAAGAAGAAATCTGATGTAAACACATCCAGAGTCTAATCTTGCTTTATGTTTAGAGACCATGCTTAGGAAAGGGGATGTAGTACATTGATATGTGTGACATCACCAATTGTACGTGATTACGTGACCTCCCTAACAAGCCCCGTCTCTCCCCCTCACTCTGGAGGTGGTGTAATGTGTACGTGCGGTCAATAAACCCACAGATTATAAAGCAGTGCTCTTTGCCAGTTCATTTATAACACACGAGTCAACACTTACCCACCGACTTTCCTTCTACGGGGTCATGGTAAACGGCAACCTTGCTGCAAAAAAGAAAGGACAACCCTGATCGGGCATCTCTTGGGCATATTGCGAGAAGAACATCACTCGACAAGAGATTCCACGTCAAGCTGGAAGCATGTCTCGTAGATGGTGCTTTCGCTGAAGTGATGGTGTACCTCTTAGGGTAGGTCACCAAGAACCTCCGCATCCCATTCAGGCACCAGACATCAAGTTTCCAGAGGTCTGGATGCGGGTGCCATATGGTGCCTCATCTCTGAGTCTGCAGATCCTTCATCAGATAAATCCACATGGGAGGGGCTGTTATGAAGAGTACTAGTTTGGGGAACAAGGTCCGAGTGGGCCATTATGGCACAACTAGCAAGACCTAGGGGACCTTGTCCTCCCTAACCTTGTACAGAGTCTGTCCAAGAACGCTAACTGGGGGAAATGCATATGTAACGATACAAACAGATCTCCATATTCATCGGGAAGAAGGAGGCGGGAACCGGCGCACAATCAAAATACATTTTAATAATCACAAAATAAATACAAAATGGCGCACCAGCCCCTCACGGCCGACTGGTGCGCATAAATAAAAAGCACACACATTAAAATAATGTCCCAGGCCTGGTCCTCTCTCGTCCTTCACGGTCGTCGCTCCAGTTTTATATCCTTCCATCTCCTACGTGGGACTCGATACTAGCGGTGGGGCTCAGGTGTAGCTCATCTCCAATCACTACACCTGGCCTCACTCCTCGTTCCCACGCCTCTCGGCCCCGCCCCACTCGCCACATACCCCCATCGCCCCTCGCAGGCCGGGGGGGTACTCCCGAGACTGCGCTCTACTCCACCCCCCCCCCCCCGGGGGAGACCGCTCACGGGGACCTGCGGGAACCTGGGGGTAGGACAGACGAGGCGAGAGAAAAGGAGATGGAAGGAGGAGCGACAGGGACGAGAGAGGGGAGAGAGGAAAAAAAAAAAAAAAATCCGGTTCCCAGACGCACTGCTGCTCGGCCCTCCACCGGCTGGGTGATCTCCTCCGCGGTGCCTGGCGGTGGCACTGGACGGCCCTCGGCGGACGGCACGACACTCCTCCGCCGCCCGGTGAACGGCGACGGCACCTCCGATTTTGGGCAGCGGCAGGAGTCCCCCGTTCTCTGCCCCTCCGGATTCCGTCACGGAGGCGGCAGGCTCCGGCCCCCTGGCGAACGGCGCCGACTCCTCCGCTCCCTCACGGACGGCAGCCGCCCCTCCTTGTCGTGGGCGGTCGGCAGCGAGCTCGAGGAGCAAACAATGTTTTCGCTCGGCTACTAAGAGAAAGCTGGTATTCATTGTACCTGCTATCTTTTTATGCTCATGCTGTGATTAGCTGTGGCTGGATGCAATAACTGCATGCAGGGGCGTCGCACCCGTGAGGGATGTGGGGGTTTTAACACCCACACTTTTCCCGGTGAGAGGGTTCGACACCCGCACATTTTCTGCAGTTTTTCCGCCGTTTTGCACAAACGCCTTACTACAGTCACTCCTCCGTTTCTCTGACCGCTCTGTGTCTGCGCTCGCCGCGGTTGCCTCTCCCCCCCCCCTCTCAAACTTGACACCGGCTTTGAGTGTGATCGGCTGATGATTTGCTGTTCTGCCTTAAGTCCCGCCTCTCTTGGGGTGTTATCGGTCAGCTCGTGCCGAGGATGCGGGAACTTATGGTTATTTACATCCCCCTTATCCAGGTACTTTGAATGAGTGTTTATGCTTTAGAGGTTTTTTAAATAAGCTTGATATGTGTTTGGGAAGATGTTCTGTTAATCGTTTTGTTGACATGTCGAGTGTTTTTGGTATTATATTTCGTTTTTTAGACTAATGCTAATTGCTATTATTGGGATATTTTTTGCATACCTGTTGAAGAACTATGAAATTAAAGTGTATATTATTTTAATGTTTAAAAACAGTAAATTGTTACATTATTTATACCACCAGAGAAAAAGCTTTGTGTGGGCGTTTTTTCTCTCCTTTTCTGATTTTGCGTTTTTTTCTCCCCTTTTCTGATTTTGCGTTTTTTTCTCCCCTTTTCTGATTTTTTTTTTCTTGTTTTTTTTTTTCATGTAGGATTATTTTTTTCCCAGCCAAACGCTGCAAGCCAGAAATCCCGCACAGTGCCAGAGAACTTTAAGCCCTGCATTTTGTACCCCTCTGTCAATGTGTTCATCATTTTTATTGTTTATAAACAACCACATCCATCCCCCACACTTTTGAAAAGCTTGCTACGCCCCTGACTGCATGCCAACGTGCATTGGCTCATTTAGTTTATACTCAAAGTAGATTGGTCTATCGAAAAGATATCCCAATTCATCGGTGATCTGATGTGACTCCGAGATGTATGTACTTAAATAACTGAGTCTAAGATGAGATTACTCATCAGTATTATTTTCTCTATTTTATCTAGTGAGTTATAAATATAAATTTTAAATGTGTATATCTGACAAACTTTTTTTTTTTTTTTTTGGCTTAGACTTGAGGAATGGATCCCGGGTTGAGTTCTCTCACTGAACAAATTTACAGATTTACCGATGACTTACTTTTCTTGGGCCACCTGTTTTCATTTCATAAACATCAATACTGTAGTTTGATCTGCGACCAAAGCTGTCAAACTGGATATTACCAGTCATCCCTTGCACCTGGACCTGCCAAAAACAATAACAACATAAAGAAACCAGCAAAATAACAATGGTACTTGAAACTTTTGGAATAAATTCGGATGTGTGGAGTAAAGCAATTTAATCCTAAAGAGATTTAGTTAATTTCAAAGTAAATTACACAGAGAATACAAACTGTTATTGTCATTTTTAGAAAAGCTAAAGCACTTAGAAATGCATGAGTAAAAACAAAACAAACCAAAAAATAGACATTTTACCATTTTGAGAGCTCGTTCAATGTCGATGCCTTGGCTCCAAGGGACTGCAGGGTTAGCCAGGCAATCACCTGCACTGCCTCGTCTGGACACATCTACTCGCTGGCGTCGCAGGTACCGGAACGCCTCCGCAATGACCAGGATAGCATCATAAGACAGCGCTGAAGTGTACTGTACACAATAATCGTTAAAAACCTCACATTAACAGTTATTTGTTAGAGCAGTTTAAAATAAGCAAACACATTATCTGTAAGTAAACACTTTGTAGAGGGTTAAAATAAGCTGCCCTTTTCCATGTCTAAACACATGTTGATGTACATAATGAAGGATAATTGCGATACATTACTGCAAATAATCATAGTTGGCAAATGCAACAAAAGATGACACACTTCAGGGATGTAGCTTGTAAATTATTTCATGCTATGTAAAGGGTATTAACAAGGTTTCTAATTACAGAGATATATAAAATATTTAGGTATGTGAGACTCTACAGGGTTTTGCTGCTATTGATGTTCATGGGTACAACCTGTTATTACACCTCATTTCAACCAAGAAAAGAGAAGAAGCTGGCCTCTGCTAATTTGCCATAAGCTACACTATTGTATTGTTTTGTATTTTTTCAATGTGACTGCAGCGAGGAACTTAGCGAGTAAAATGAATGTAAGATAACAAAGCTAACATCAAAGACATTGTGCCTTTACAGTCACAATTCAAAATGCTTTCTGATGTCTTCATAAAAAAAAAAAAATAATAATAATAACCAAAAAAAAAAAAAAAACTGTCCTGGAAAAGACTTGGAAAATGTATGTGCCGGTAAGTGCAAATTCCCAGTGAGAAATTAATGAAACTTGTAAATAAAACATCTTACAGTGTCTGTAAAATTAAATCAATAAAAATAAAAGTAGCCTATTGTGTGAAAAGTAGAGATTTTTCATTAAAAGATAAAGTCATGGATCATAAAAAGAAGAGACAGCAACAATTATTGTTGTTGTTGTTGTTTCTAAGCAGTAGTTTCAGACCTTCAGAGGTGTGTTTCTAGCTTCAGGAAACTCTCTTTCATCTAGACGGTCCCATCTCTGGAGAAACTGTTGTACAACTGAGTTTTCAGGATTGATTATCTGGAAGCCACTAATGTTCGCTCCACCGAGAAAGACCTTGTCCAGGCTGATGTTGGTGAAGCCCTGTGGAAAGAGATTATGGAAAAGAAGCAAGCTTAGGATTCATGAGATGATGGCAATATAACAATCATCATGTGAAAATGGATCTCATTGTTTCCGTTTTAAAACCCAAAATGGGAAAATCACTAAGGCTCTTTATAACCATTGTGGTATATTAAGATTAATGGATGTCATATATTATATAAGTTTGTCAAATTGATAGAACCACAAGAAAACAATATTTATAATTAAAATACATCACTTAAGGGGGAAAATACACTCATGTATATCAGAAGTGTTTAGAAAAATAAATGTCTTTAGTTTTACTGATTACACACATATTTAGTGTTATTAAATGTTGTTGACAATCATGTAAAATATTACAATAAAACAAACACAAATACTTATATTTGGTGCATATTTTGTAATGGATGTTTAAAGGAGCATCTTTTCATCTTGAATTTGTCATTGAATTTGCATAATTTCTAAAACCTCTGTTCTTTAGTTAGAGAATGGAGGTGCTGAAACTCACCAGATTGGCAATAACATAATGGTAGCCTCTACTGTTCTTTCCGAGTGCCACAACCTACAGGAAAGAGAATCAATAACAGTTTACAATCCATGTAAGAAGAGTGCAGGGGCCTTATATCATCCCTCAGGTGAGATCCTCTCTCCATTTACACTGTCTTAAGTGACAAAGGCACTCAAGATTGATGGATGTTTCCTCATGCAGCAGCTGACAATCTTTGATGTTGCTTGCTGTTGTATGCTGGTCAACGGGAAAACACATGGACAAACCCTACATGTGTTCTTATGAATGAACAAAAGATGTAACTGATGTGCCAAGTGCGCCGATCTGACCCTGCAACCTTCACGTTAGACCCCTTTCATTAGAACCCATTAGTAAAGTATACAAACAATGGTCACTTGGGGCCGGTTTCACAAAGATAGACTTTGACTATGACTTAGATATAGTTGTTCTACAGTGTTACGAGTTGAACAGTGTGCTGTGTTGAAGTTTCTCTGTGCAAGTGTAGTAGGATTCAGGAAGGGAGTAAGGAGCCAAGGTTTTAGAGGGTAGCCCGAGTCCCCCAACAGGACCCCATCGATAATGCCTTGCTCAAATGCTAGACAGAGTTGAGAATTTTGCAGAATTCGAGAGTCATGAAGGGATCCAGGCCAGCGGGCCACACAGTTGAGGAACCGGAGATCAGAATCACAAACAGCCTGAATGTTTAGGCAAATGTTCATGAGCAGGTGGAGCCTGGATTCTGACATGTGTCCCATCAATTGCTCCAACAACATTGGGAAATCTTGCTATGCTGAAGAACCCTCTTTTGAGTTTGTTCAGCTCAGCCATTTGGTTTGGGAACTGAGGGAGCTTATTTGAAAGTGCCCTTGATACCCTGTATACCACCTGTGACACAGAAGCTTTGCTGAAACCCACTGTGTCACCAACAGTATTCAGAAAACTTCCTGTAGCATAAAATCTCAAAGCAGTGCAAACCTGTAGCAATGCTGGGATACTGTGGCTCCTTGAAGTGACAGAGCTCAGTACTTCAGCTAATTCATCTGTCAGACTCAGTATAACTTCTTTGGGCAAACGAAACCGACTGATGAAGTCCTCATTATTATACATTTCCAGTAGGTTACTGCGGTCCCTAAAAACCCTTTCCCTTCTCATAGCTCTCTCCATAACGTTGTCAGCAAACCACAAATTATGAGCCATTTTCCCCTTTTCTCTTGGCTGTTTGTTTCTGCTGGTTGCCAAGGTAACAGAGTCTTAGACCTAAGTTAGCCTGGGGGTAAGGTGTCTAATTTTTTTGGTCTAAATTAAGTCAGTCTTTATCTTTGTGAAACAGTCTAACTTGCATTAGACTAGTCTATGAGTAAATTTTAGACTTGTCTAACACTATAGACCGGTCTGAATAGCTTTGTGAAACCGGCCCTTGATCTTGGGTAATGTGTCCTCATGATTCATGTGCCATGTGCCCATTAAAGACATTAAATGATTTTTTGAAGTGCTACTAACTTCTAACTGGAAATCTTTCTGTTAATTGGGCAATAAAAAAAATGATAAAAAAGTTTACACTTTATTTTGATGGTCCCCTTTAGACTCTGTTGACCGTAAGTAACTATGCAACTACACATCAATGAACTATCATAAGAGTATTAGTAGACTGTTGAGTTAGGGTAAATTTACATGTATTAGCAAAGTTCCTTTTCAGTCAGTCACGTTCGATATTACATCCAGACTGACATTATGGGGTCTCGTTCACTTCTAAAAAGGCTAATGTGAACTGGCGAGTGGAATTTGCATGCCAAGCCACATCCCCTACATACTTGTACATAAGCTGGTTGCATGCATCCACATTCAGATTTTACTTCAGAGCTGGTTGCTTCAAAAATTACAATTACATTCTGAAAGAAGACACTGATAGGATAAACCCTAAAAAGACAGCGCCTCATCCCCTCTTGGGATCTCTCTGTGGTCCTTGCTGGACTACAGAAGGCTCCATTTGATCTCCTTGAGTCAGTCGAGCTTAAGATCCTGTTCTTTAAGAAAACACTAATGATTGTGCTCACTTCCATCAAGGGGGAGGGGGACCTGCAAGCATTTTTGGTCAAGAGAACATGCCTTGAGTTTGGGCCATCTGATTCTCATATAATCCTGAGACCCTGACCTGGATTTGTGACCAAAGATCTTACCACCCCTTTTCGGGACCAGGTGGTGAACTTGCAAGCACTGTCATTGAAGGTGGCAGATCCAGTCCTTGCATTGCTGTGCCCGGTTCGTGCCTTGCCTTTAGAAGCTCCGATCATTTCTTTGTCTGGTTTGCGGGTCAGCAAAAGGGAAAGGCTGTCTCCAATCAGAGGTTGGCCCACTGGCTACTGGACACCATCACCTTGGAATACCATACTCAAGGCAAGCTGTGTCCATTGGTAGTGAGGGCTCACTCCACTCTGAGTATGCCCCCTTCTTGTGCATTGGCGCACGGCTCCTCTGTAGCAGACAGTTGTAGAGCTGTGGCCTGGGTGACAACTAATACCTTTGCAAGGTTTGATAATCTCTTAGTGGAACCAGTATCTTTTTCTTGAGTTGGGTATGAGTAGGCAGGAAGAATGGCTCGGGGTCATGCTTGCAGCACCAGTCACCTTAGCAGGGGATACAAGTGCTAATTATTCTGGCAGTAAGTTCCCCCAGTTGACCAACCCTAGTAGAGTCCTCTAGCATCCTTTGGCATCAGGCTTGGTGGAGGAGTCTTTCACTAGGCTCAGTACTTGTGTTGTATTGCCTTTTGTCAGCCCTTGTGCTGGGCTAGGTGTCCATGCTGAGATTCCCTTCAGGTAATTCTGCAGTGTTCCTGTAACTCAATTTGTAGAGCATTGTGCTATCAACCGCAAGATTGGGGATTCGATTCTCCGGGAACACATGATAGGTAAAAATTGCTAGCCTGAATGCACTGTAAGTCACATTGGATAAAAGAGTCTGCTAAACGCTTAAATTTAAATGTGTTTTTCCACGATATGGTTCCCCTTTTTTTGGTGAACCTGTGCCTTTCCCTGAGCAATTCCTCTGTCAGTCCCTGCATTGTTAGCTGCTCCTCTCTGGTAGGATGTACTTCCGCAGTGGACTCCATATGTTGCACTGTCCCTTTGTCAGTCCATATTGGTATCTCCACATGTTACTGTACATCCCTTTGGGTAGGATGTGGCTCTGTTTCCCAGACATAGTTGACTTCTGTTAATTTAGAGACATTTGGCTTCACTGATGTCAAACCTAGCATGACACAAAGATTTATTTATGTAGGCTAACACTTTATTTTGAAAGTCCAATTTAGACAAGCTATATGTAACTTTTCAACTAAAGTACTGTACATGTCAACTTAAGCAGTCATTAGAGTAATGCTTTATATCTTCTCATACTTTATTTACTTTGCAAGTATGTCTCCTTATTCTACTAACTACTAACAACTGCTGTACAGATAGTTGCACATTTACAGTTAGTAGAATGTCTAAAGTGGACTATTGAAATAAAGTTTTTTCCAGTTTGGGAGAAATGGATTGCAGCACACTCATTTGGATTACCCTTGGCACTTTTAAGGACCCATTTTTTTTGTCCTTTTCACTAAATACTTTCTGATGTGATTATTCTACAGTGTATCATCTGTGTCCTTTTGTATTCCACAGAAGAGGCAACCTCCTATAAATCTAGAAGAACATACTGTTAGGGTTATGACAGAATTTCCATTTTCAGGTGAACTTTTAATGCTTACCCAAAACATCAAAGACTGTAATATAATGATTCAGCCATAGCTTCTCTGATGCTTCTTTGACATAATGCCCTTGACTTTTGGCTCCACAGAAGGTTTTTGGAGCCAGTGAGGTTATCAGTCCTGTCCCACAAAGAAATACTGCTGCAAGCTCCTCACACCTGAGTGAGAGCTGGCAGAAGAACAGAGATCACGATTGAACTTCACAGCCTGTGGGCCAGCAGGACCACTCTACAACCTTGATGTGGACACAGCCAGGGCCTAATGACATGATTCCATTCAAAAGCTCCAGTCCGAGACTTGACGGTCACGCGGCTCAGAACACTTGCTCTAACAGAAGACATGACAGAATTTAAATTTAGAGTAAATCAGTCCTTAAACTTGAAATAACCAGGATTATTCAGTCATCTTTGATGCAGAGTGATATTAAAGGACACCTATTATTATTATTCTTTATTTATTTATTTTACCTTTCACTTAATGTGTAATATACAGTAGCTGCATGTGCATGTAAGCAATCTTCAAAGTTACAAAACACAAAGTGCACTCGTTCAATCCCATAATGCACCACAATAATGAGTTTACAACCTATGTACACTCAATGGCTAGAGAATACCCATAATGCAATATAAGGGTCATGCCGAATGAATTCCTCGTCGCACCAGAAGATGGTGCCTGCAGCTGAATCATACATCCATTTTCCAAACCGCTGGTCCAATGTGGGTACAGCATAATATCATGCAGGTATAAATGTAGTTTTAATTGATCATTAAATAGTTTAATTCAGGTTTATACCTGCTAGTTGTCATGATAGAGTTCAATATAAATCTTTTCACTACTATTCGAGCTGCTAGTTTGCCAAGTTTCAAATGATTATTAAATGGCAAGCACTATCTATGCAACAGAGGCAGCCCTTCTGGTGCATTCAGTGTCCGAATGTACAAACTGATTTTCATTCAGTCATTCAATGGGACTATACAGTATTAGTGGGTTAATAGGTGGAAAAGTAAATGTATATTGAGCGACTTCTAACACAGCACTGGATAACAAGAGACTGGAGCTAAAAGAGAGTGTTTCATGCTGTGGGTAAAAGAGGTGCTGCTGCAATGTATAAAATAATTATTATATATATAATTTTTATAATATAATTTAATCATGTGCATTGAAACAAATATGGTGTATAAACAATTTTCACTTATAAATTGCTAGTAAATTTCACAAATAATTGCAAAGAAATGGCCCTTCACACATTTAATCTAATAATGACCGTAATTTCATAATTTATAAAGCTCTAAAAATGTTACAGACTGGTGTTTTAGTGCATTTCCTGCAAATATAGAAAAAATAAAGGGTCTCAATTATATATGTGCAGTAACACTTGGTTAATGCAAACTGTCACATAATCAGGGCAGTTTATTCCCTGTTTGCATCATGAGAAGATTATGGCTGCATCAAAGCTCCAAAACAAGTTTACTAAAGTAAGTTAATAAAGATATGGCAAAGATTTTTGATACAGATCAGTGTTAATTTTGACACAAAATTTTAATTTAGTTTTAGTCTTAGTCTTTTGACTATAATTCTTTTTAGTTTTAGTCAAGTTTTAGTCATCTGATTTGTTTTAATTTTAGTCTTATTTTAGTCGACTAAAATTGCTTGGTATTTTAGTCGACTAAAATAAGACTAAAATCAATAACAGATTTACTAGACAATTTTTTACAGCTGGCATAGGAAACAAACTTAACCAAAATATATAAAACACAAATTCAACTTTATTTCAACACAACTGTGTCTTTATTTCGATTCAAAAGCTTTTATGCAGCAACAAACACTGTCATGATAATGTAAACAATAACTAGCTGCCAATTAACCATTAATAAAAGAAAAATAAAGTTAGGTCCAGGACCTTAAAGCTTACAGCTGAGCTGAACAATAAGTGCATACATTTAAAGTAAATATTTAATAAGTTGGGTGGATAAAAAAAGTAACAAGATTTTATAAGGTATTCATTTGTCTAGCAATATTGTATGTTTTAAATACTACAATATTGCTAGATTAGTATGTATAATGATAGGATGTGAACATACACGTTTCACATGACTAATATAGAAATATTTGTGATATTGTCAACAAGTAGAACATTATAAAATATACTAAACATTAGTATTAATCAAATGTATGTATCATAATATTACGTATTAGTATTGTGCTCTCATCTAACTTGAAGAAGGGGCTATTTTACACTACTTTTTAGTTCGTAATATTTAATGCTACAACATTTACGCACTGCAGTCTTCCAATTTTGCTTAGCTCAATAAACAAAAGAACATCGTTGTGAAATTACATTTGAGAAAATGTCTGGGTGGCTCGTCTGTAAATGTCTTTTCAAATTGGTTGTGTTCTTGCCACGAATGAGCGCTCCGCGTGCTTTACGCTTTGTTTTGTTTTGTTCGTTGTCAAACGTGAAGTGAGCTGTGGACATTTTGTCGCTCTTTTAGACATCACCTCTTCGAATGCTGTCTTCCCGGGAGCTCATTTAAAAACTGAAAACCTTCGCTTCACGTCTCAATAAGTCAGGCTCTGATTGGTTCTCTTCTCTCATGCAGTCTGTTCCGTTTTGCCGGTTCTTTTGCTCATTCCTCGCATCTCTCCCGTCTGCTGATTTGATTTTCGTCACAGTCTATTTTCGTCTCGTCCTTTATTCGTTGACGATAATGTCAATCAATTTAGTCATAGTTTTAGTCTCCATCAGTGCCTCATTTTTAATTTTCGTTTCGTTTTCGTCCGCAAAAATATATTCGTGACGAAAATAATGACGAAAATATTTAGTCAACGAAATTAACACTGGTACACATTATCTATAAGCTATTTAGCATTAATATATGAATTCACATTTTAGTTTTGTTAAGTGTGGTCATAGAATGAGCAAGCATGTTGATGGCAACAATAGTGACCACTGGAATAATACAGTGGCTTTAGGTAAACATATAAATCCAGTTCCAGTTATTAGTGAAGGTGGCACTAAAATGTTGCAATGACAAAGTTACAGTGAATATTGCACTACATTAAAAGTTTAAATGTTACAATATTGATGTTTTAATACTGGTTGCAATAATATAACAATGTTATGATATATTTTGCATGTTGTATAAGGGTTTTTATGTATATTAGTAACCCTGGAATGTGATGGAATGGAGTTTATGACAGCAAAAATATTTAAATTCAGTATACACATTATTCCACCAGTTCCAACTGTGACCAACCATAAAACACAATTCAAAAAATATATAATTATATTAAAATTAATACTACCACCACTATTACCACTGCTGCTAATTATTATTATTATTGAATATTCCAAAGCGTTACGAATGAAAAATCATTTGGATATAAGAATAATTTGAGATTAAATGGTTTAATGTGCTATTTTGAAGTAGAAGAACTGAAATAGTATTTTCTTGTAAACGTAGATGGCTGAAGGTGGGCTCATTTATGATTGTGGGCAATAAGGGTCTGCTCAGTCTCTCCTCACTTTGTAATCTTCCTCCCCCCACTGGCACATTGATCCCACCTCTAGCACTGTCACCTTTGTGTTGGCCAGCCAGAAAGAGTTTTGGTGTCCTTGAGGGAAGTTTTGACCCCGTTGTGACAGGCAAAGTCAGACGGGAGTGACTCTGTGCTCGCCCACAGACAGAGCCTATTCACACGGGTCTGACAGAAAGAGCCCAGCACATGGGCCCAAACTAAAGCAACCGCAAAGCATTCAGTCCAGAGGTTCAATAAAACCAGACATCAGACCGCTGGGTCATTCCAGCTCTGGCATGACTTTTAGCTAAAACACGCAGAGCTGGGATTATGACTCAAGCGCAATAACTGCAAAAACAGTTTGATTGCTTTAGGAAAATGATGTTAGATGGCATAGCAGGGACTATATAATTACTCTTCCCTAAAGTAAGCAGTTAGGGTTTCATTTCTTGGGGGCTGATGAAGAAAATGATATTGATAGTACCATAGAAGAAAAAAACAAACCCAATAAAAAATTATTTACATTTTTTCCTAGAGGAAAAATTGGTACTTGTAAGGCAGCAAAGAGTGTAGTTCAAATTTTAGGTAATATAATACAAATATAATGTGTGAGAGAGAAATGGAAAGAGGCTGATTTAAATTAATGGCTAAATAATGGAAGAAAGAAAAGATCAATCACAATAATTCATTATCTAAAACAATTTAAAATAGAAGACCAATAGCATTCTTGTATGCAAATATTGCAATGAAATCATCATTGTTGATTAGAATTTGAATGCTAAACATTCTTTGCATTATGCAATTTAGGGAGCTATTTTATAGGAGACATATAGTTAATTCACTTAGAATTTAGTAACAGTATTAAAACACATCTCTTCCATCTTTATTTTACCCTCTAACTTTAGCACTTTTTTTTCTATTCTATCTGTTTTCTTTTTTTTAGCATATTATATAAAAGCCCTTGCTACGTGTACTGCATTTAAGCTAACTGAGACTTGTTATAGCACTTATATATCATTGCTCTTTTGTTGTTTTTGATTGCTTCCACTGTCCTCATTTGGAAGTCGCTTTGCATAAAAGCGTCTGCTAAATGACTAAATGTAAAAGATCAAGTGGACCAATGACACTAATGGCAGCCTTTTCAACACCAGCCTGGCTTTTCATCTAAGATATATGCTTCAAAATCCCTCCCCCAACAATAGATGTGATGATGTTTGATTAGAATTTGAATGCTAAACATTCTTTGCATTATGCCATTTAGGGAGCTATTTTATAGGAGACATATAGTTAATACACTTAGAATTTAGTAACATTATTTTGCTGTAATTTAGCTTACCGAAAAAAGTGGTGAAAACTAATTTAATGCATTGACCATTTTCCAAAATTCCAAACAGATGACACACGTAAGTCTAAAAAACTAAGTTTGGATGAGCTGTGTATGTTATGCATTTGAAGCAGAATTAATTAAAGAACATTATGGAGAACAACAACGATGACAACAACAACAACAACAAAAACTACTAAAAAGTTAACTGCAGTGTTGCACTGTAACTAAACCAAAAACAATGCATAGGAAAAAACAATGTGTAAGAACCATGAAAAATATTCAGAATCCAAAAACAGAAGTGGGTCTAAACCATCATGCACAGGTTTTGTCTTATCTCACTCACTGCTTGAGTGCAGCTCGGGTAACTAAAAAGCTGCAGCATCATCAATTCCTCCTCCAACTCTTACCTCATGGCATGACCAATCAATAAGCGTTCTTCAAAACTCATTGAGGTCTGAGGCTGGGGGAGGACAAATGGCCCCAAACGCTTTCCAAAAGCTCTCTAGAACACTCAGTTATCTTCATTTCTGCTCCCTTAAGCTAGCTTTTATGTGAGCAGGTTAGAAGCCGGAGTGATCCCAGAGGGATACATTCTAATTAACTGGCAGGAGAATTTGTACCTCTCCTGTCCTCTCAGCTGCTTTGAATTTAAACCTCTGTGAACTGAGCAGGTCTGGCTCTTGCCCAAAAGACAAACTAAATACACTAGCCTGTGCAAATGGATTTGAATCCAGGTTAACTCTGAAACATTAGAAACCTTTAATATTGGTTTCTACTCAAGTCACCATTGCTACATTGGGCTGATAAAATGAAAAGCATAATCCAACATACATTTACATCCAAGTGGAAACCAATGACTGCATTAGAGTCCGGAACTCTTCCAAAAACATAATCTAACACAGAAATGTATGACTTATTCTGTTTTTGGTTAGATGATGATGACCTGAAGTATTTGATGGGACCAAAAAATCACTTCTCACGAAGAAAGGCAGAACTATTGATAGATGTTACCAACCTCCACTTGTTATAGTTGTTGATAATTTCAAAAATATATATACAGTATTAAGAAGAACATGATAATCTTCAAATGAATATTTTCCTTTACCCTTTACCTAAATTCATTACTTCAGACTTACGTGCCCTATATAGAAGCTTGCGTTCTGCAAGTGAACTTACTTTTAAATTAAATGTTCCCTCCTGCTGGAATAACCTCCCCAACTCCTGAGCAGCTAAGTCCTTAGCCATCTTCAAGAATTGGCTTAAAACACATCTCTTCCATCTTTATTTGACCCTCTAACTTTAGCACTCTTTTTCTATTCTATCTGTTTTCTTTTTATTTATTATATAAAAGCCCTTGCTGCTCTTTTGTTGTTTTTGATTGCTTCCACTGTCCTCATTTGGAAGTCACTTTGGATAAAAGCGTCTGCTAAATGAGTAAATGTAAATGATCAAGTGGACCAATGACACTAATGGCATCCTTTTCAACACCAACCTGGCTTTTCATCTAAGATATATGCTAAGATAATAATGTTGTTATTCTCATAAATTGTTGTACTTTGGCGCTATACTAAATTATTAAAATCGTTAGCATTTTAGTCTTTACTTGCAAATGGCTGGCACACACAGGCAGAGGGATGCAGGAGGATGCTTGGGAGGAGGACAAACAACAAATTCCAGGGTGATGATGGAAATGAAAGCCAGGGAAAGGCCTTGAGCATGATGTCAGGTGCCCAGGCCACAGACAGAAATGGCGCTCCATGGCAGCGTTGATGGTGGGATGAGCCAAGGCATGATAGGAACACATGCTGCCATGAGAATGACTGAAGATGAAGATGGCAATGGAGGTGGAGCCCAGTGTGCAGACAGAGAGCCGACGAGGTGGAGCGATGCCAACGATCCTGGCGGTCGTAATGGAGCCGTAGCGACGTTTGCCTGAGATGTAGGTAGGGATTAGGAAGCCAGAGGGCGAAGTGAAATGACAGAGAAAGGAGGTGGGGCCTGAGGGAGGGCTGAGCAGGCCATAGGCGGAGGACCAGAAAGCAGCGGTTGGAGGCATGGTGAAGTCCGATCCAGGTGGAGCCGATTGACTGCGGTAGCTCAGCAAGGCCGAATCGCCAATAGTCCACACCGGAATCAAGAGTGAGAGGAGTGAAGACGCAGGAGTCTGGAAAGCGGAACAAGGTGGAGCAGAGCCACAGGCAATGGTCAAGTCTCTTGAGGTTAGTTTGGAGAGTTGGAGGAAGAGGGAGGCTGGGTGGGACCAGTGAGTCAGACAGATTAACAGAGTCAGGCCGGCTCAGGGGAAGCAAAATTCCTACCTCCCCAAAATGAAAAATAACGTCCACTCAGTGGCAGGAGAATTCCATTGGCAAAGGATGGAAAAGGCTTCATGCACACCTGTTCGGATGGGTCCTCCCTGGCTCACTGATGCCCTCAGACTTGGTTGTTCCTCATGGCAATGGCTCTGATGTTGTGGCTGAGGCATTCTCTCCTACTCCGGTGGGCTCAGGCTGTCACTTCTAGCAGGAGGGTGGTGACTGGCTGGGTACTTGGTTGTGAGTGGGGCTGGCGTCCGTGAGGCCAATGGTGGGTCAAGTGGTGAAGCTCCCTCAAGGACTCTGCCCCGACAACTGCGCTCATGTATCGGTGTTCAGGCCGTCACATAGGAATGATCAAAGGCAGTCTTCTGGGAAGGTAGTCTGTTGGGCGAGACCCAGTAACTCATCCATGTGCTCCTCAAGGGAGCATTCTCCTTGCTAAAGGCTCTATGACAGTGTGCTTTGCTCAGTCGCTCACGGACAAAGCAAATGCTCCACTCATGTTATGCTCATGCTCATCAGTAAACCAAATACCTACCGCTTAGATTCTGCTCAGACATAAAAAATCCTCTAATATGCCTAATTGTTTTCTGTTTATAATAAACCTCTTGAATGAAATCAGTTAAAGTAACAGGCTGATAAATTGCAGTTATTTTTCACTCCAACATTATGTGACATTACAACCTATATTTATAATCATTTTTTACCAAACACTATTACATTTAATGTATTCATTTAAAAACAAGCCCTTTTTTGAAGCTCCTCAGTACCTTAGAGTGCCATAAATGCAACAACTGAAAAAGTATATTTGATAGTTGAATGCTATCAAATATATTCATTACTTTATTTCCATGAAAATATAGCTGCAGTCGTTGTGCATTATAACTAGCAAATCATCAAGGGGCACTCTGGGTTGAGCAAGCGACGCTGAAAATAATGATCTCGGCTTCGCTCACATGCTCTGAGGTGTACAGCAGGGAGGTCCATGATGGGGAAAAAACATTTAAAAAAAATATCACAAAATAAAACACTGAATCACACAAAAGTAAGCACAAAACAAATGCCACTTTACTTTCACTTTGTTGGTTCAGTCTTCTGTAACACTGCACTGTAAGCAATTACACAAAGATGAAGATGAAAGTTTAGAAAGTCCAATACATGGGTAATCAAAAGCAAAGGGTGATGAAACACAGAGTCCAAACTAACAGAAACAATGGCATGATAGGAAAAATGAGAAAATTTGTGACGTGTATTGTGGTGGATCAAAATTCAAATGTCCAGGGACTGTCACTAAATGTTTAATACTCAATCGTATTGGAAAATAACAACCCTAAACCTACCTGATAGTGTTAATGAAAGCAATACAAAAAGATGGATAGATCGATGGATGGATGGATGGATGGATAGATAAATTCCAAGTGTATTTTCACTTTTGCGGCAACTACCGACACAATACAGGATCCTTCCATTCATAATGTGCATTGTGTACAGTTATCCTTTGTTTCAGCCATGTCTAAACACAATTTACATGATGTTCTGTGTACTTAATTCAGCAGCTGCAAACTAAGTACATTCAACTATCAAACGTAGAGACTCAAGTGCATTTTCAATTAAGATTTCGGATTACCTTCCTTTACTCTGTTTGACTATTGGCTGTTCCTGAATCCTGTTTTATTCTGTCTCACTCTGTTTGGCTCCTGCAATACAACTCTAACCCCCTAATCCCATTAGATTGTTAAAGTGACACGTTAAATGCTCTCCAGAGCCTGTGAGCTTTTAAGAGATTTTAAGGCCCCAGTCTTTAGGATTTAGGTCAGATGACTCGAGCTTTGTTTTATTTTGAGTCTTACTTTTTCAGCCTGAATCTGTTTGCAGGGCTAAATGAATGGTTCACTCAAAGATGAATTCTGCCATGACATGAGGGTGAGATAATTCTGAAAAAGATTTTTTAGTGAAATATCCCTTTAAGCGTTATTAGCCATTTCTACACTGACCTTCACTGATCAATTTTCAGAAGTGTTGGCATTTATTTGTGTCCACTGAAACATCCACCAACAACCTTGCCAACAGATAATGCAGGTATTTAATTCTCAAACTCAAACTCAAACTAGAAATTAATCAATTATCGGTTACATTTATTTACAAATATATTTGTATTTAATCAAATACATTATACGGATTATATATTCAGTATATATTCAGATGCACTTTATGGATTTTGTATTTATATATAACACTTATTTCCTGTTTGGTCTTATATTTGTATATCAGTTTTGCCAGTGATATTACCTCAAAATTCATGGACTGAATGTATTCAAGCATACATCTCCATTCTCTGAAGAGACTTATTATTTATGGCTCATGGTGGCAGATCTAGAAAGGCTTTTTTGAAGCATTGGCTCTCAACACATTTTAATATTTTTCCTCCCACACTCCCGACACATCCTGGCTTTTTAGTTAGTGCTGCATATTGTATCTTAGAGTTCGTACCAGATGTAATTTATTCATCCCACCATTTCCCCTAGATTAAGATGGACAGGTTGATTTCTTTACTCAAACGTCCTCACTGAAAGCCCAGGTGGAGCCACTGCCTCAGCAAAGATGCTCTGAGACTAATCAAGCAATGTGCATGCTCATATTCAATCATTACAGAGACACACAAATCCTCATGGCAATTGCATTAAATTCTTCACACAGCAGATATTGGCATTTTGTACCATTTTGCAGCACTATTTACCATATTCACACATACAGTAGAATTACAGGGCGTCATGCTCTCACTGAGTAAAATGACACATCTCGAGTATTAAACCTCAGATCACAAGCTAGTTTTCCTCTTGAAAAGGCACAAGCCCCTCTGCGCTCCCACTGCAAGGGCACTGCTTATAAATTATTGCGATGGGTTGACATACTCAGTATAGCAGGGCAGTAAAAGCTGTCACGATTGCTCTTCGCAAAGCTTAACTCAGCTGTTGAAACCCTCTGGAGGCCGGTTCCCATCCCCAGTCTGTGCCGAACAGCTCGAGATCACAAAATGCAGATGGATTACGGTGAGCAGAAGTCTATAGTGTGGTCCTCCTGTCGGGATTCAGCTCTCGCTGCAGGTCTCTGAAGGACCGCAGTCCAGAAACTTATCTCGGCTATCAGTGTCAGCAGGGCTAGGGAGATTAGTTCAATTAGATCCAGTTTATCCAATACAAGCTGAGGTCAGAAAAGGGATTAAAAACGTGTGCAATAACATGAGATTCCCGCTGTAATATCCCTAATTCCTCTCCTGCCTACTCATTTTCACCCGCTGCAGTGTTTAGGAGAGGTACAGCCAGAGGCAGAGACAAGGTACAGCTATTTCAATGACTTATTAAAAAGACAATTCTGGAATGAATGCAGATTATGGAGGGCTGCAGGGAGGACATCTTTTTAGGCCAACACCCAGAAATTAGCATTTTTGCAAATAATGTTCCATCGTCCTGAAGTCCTGATTTTTTTAATTAAATGCTTGAAACAAAGTCTGTGGTGAACACAAGCTCAAGGTTTCATGTTCATGCTGTGCTAGAAAATTTGGTCACACTTTAGTTTGGGACATATACAGTAGTTCTTATTAACTAAATACTAACTACATGTTTGTAAACTCATTGACTGCTCATTGATAGCTTTAAGTTCCTATAAACAGCCAATGTGCTAGTAATATGCATGCTAATAAGCAGCTTTCTTCCTTTTTTATGTATTCATTTATTTTTTAAACAGAGCAATGACAACACCATTTGGGCAATTTGGCAGAGTAGAGGAAACCGATTTATGCTGTGGTAAATGAATGCTAAATATATATTATAGATTAAATTAAGATGCAGAGCAGATTCATAAAAGCAAGCGAAACAAAAAATTCAATGAGGAGGTTTTGTGCTACTGAAGCTAATACATTTTAATTAGCGTTAACGAGGACATTCCAATTCAGGGGCTGATTACCCTTCCCCAACAGAGCCACCCGAATCTATTAGAGACCAAAGAGAAGAGGACAGTTGTGCTCAAATATCTGCTCACCCATTCAGTTTAACTGTATGACCGGAGAACACATTTACAGTTCTGTCAGGTCATCCATGTGGAAACGACACGGTAGACTGATGGACTTCAGGAATATTAATAAATCAGGGACTGGATTCTTGATAAACGAACGTGTCTTCAGTGCAGGGCTTTATGGGTAGGGAAGAGATGTCAAACCAGTCAGGAAAGTGAAGAAACGGGCAGACTTTACCTGCTCCAAGATGACATTGATTCTGTCCACTTCACAGTCGATGAGGAAGCGCTTCTCCTGTCTCCTGTCCATTTCCTCAATAATGCGGCGGAACTCCTGGGGGTCCGTGATGCTGCCCACTGACCGCGCTGTAACTTGCCAGTTGTTTGCCACTGCAGCCTCCATAATGGCTTGAAGAATGGAAAATCCTGACAGGAAAACAATATATTTATTTTTTGTGTAAGCTCACACTCCAGAGCTTTACAGGTGTTGACATGCTGTCACATAAAATATATTCAGCGTGCATTTTCAATTTTCCACAAATGAAGTGTTATTTCTACACACAAAGAGTATTACTGCTAATTTGTCATTCTGGATTAGATCTCAAGGTTGACCTACAGCAGTTACAAAACATCTGCAATGTAACTTGAGTTGAATATAAAAAGATAGCATTGTCCCGGATACTGACTGGTCGATACAGCATTCCAGTGATGTTAAAATACAGTAACAGCTATGAAATTATAGCATACATAAATAAGAAATAAAATAGTTGTATTAAATGTTGGGGTATTATTAATATGAAAATTATTACAATTGAAAAACATCATTGAGATATTAAAGATTGTGCGTAATAACTCCAATGGATTTTTTAATAAACCAAATGTATATTTTCTCTCTAAAGAACATTGACTGACATGTTAAACATGTCATTATACGAAAAACAAAATCATTGTATTAAAATGCATTTGTGTGCAGCAATGAACTTTCAATATATATATATATATATATATATATATATATATATATATATATATATATATATATATATATATATATATATATATATATATATATATATATATATTTGTCACTGTTTTTGAAAAGACCAACTGTACTTTGTAGCAGAATATTCTGACAGTTTTTTTTCCAGATATGAACATGCATTTAAAAAAATGCAGATTTTTAAAGGTGATAGCCAGAGTAATTCACTGCGGATTATGCAAATGCATTCATTCAGAGCTGAGATCACGTGCTGCCACCACTCGAAAGCCTTATCGCCGGCGGTGAACACAGGCACGAAGGCAACAAAGTCAATTTTTTGGCAACTTCTTTATACCGCAGATTGCTCAAACTTCTCTTTGCACTTCCTCTATTCAGGCTTTGCACGGCTCAGTTGCTTTGCCCGGCCCAGGTGGCGTGAAAAGCCCTGTGTCTGCTCTCCCAGCATGCAGCTGCCATCGCACTGCTCCCCACCCCATTAAATGACTTTTCAGAAAAAAAAAAAATAAATAAATAAATAAATAAAAAGCTCTATATGACCCGACTACAACACATCACTGGATGGCTCCGAATGAATAGATGTGATGCTCAGCACGTCTGACATCCTCTTCTGCAGAATGTGTCCAGTTCATAATATATGAGGCGCTGTATGTGTGTTTGCTCAGAGCAATCTCTGGGAAGCACTGCTTTTTCTGTGCCTTGATATTGACTTAAAAATTAAGAATTATGGTTTGTGATACACAACATTTACTTGCACTCTCCAGCGCTCCGATGGGAGAATGAACTTGAAGAATGGGTTCTCTGCATTTGTATTTTTTACCTGTACACTACGTTAGGGATTACTCAGTTCAGTTTAATTCATTTACAGTCAACATGATGTATGCCTGTGGAGAGGCTTTAATATAAACTAAAATGGTCTTACGGCTGTGTACCATCCTGATTTTTTCACTTAGTCTCAAAGCCATGAGAATGTTTGTGGAGACTATGTTATTCAGGTCATCTTAGAATGTTCTAGTACAGGGATTTTCAAACCACGGACGCCAACATATAATGGAAAAATATTAAAAAAACTGCCAGCATTATCATTTCATTTATAAAGGCCTTTATATACTGTGTGAGCAAAAAAAAAAGAAAAAAAAAGTAAATGTGATAAAATAACAGTGATATTAATAATGTTTAAATTTTTTTTTGAGTATCATAATTAGTTACATAATTATTGTTAATTACTCTTACTGTTAAATAATTGTATTTAGTGCCATAATTTCAGTCCGGTCTCAAGTCAATAAAATAAGATAGTAATGATATATAGTGTTTAATAAATATATACTATTGATATTATTTACAGTACTTGTATAAATTTATTGAAATTATTTACAGTTAAAATTATATGACTAATATCCAGTCTTTAGAGAGCAAAATAAAACAGTAATATCAGTACATTTGTGAAAGCCATATTATTATTACAGCAATTATTATGTTACATATATGTAATTATATTATTTTTATATGAACACTATGGTGTCAATGGGAAAATTAATTGAAGGATTTCTGCAGTCTTTAGTCATCAAAATAAAACAGTAATAATAATATCAACAAATGTTTTAAACAATTTCATGATAAACGTATGTATCCAATATCTCAAGCTAGCATGTTAACTTATATATTTTTAATCTTTATTATTATTATTAGTTTTTTCGTCTAGTCTGGTCAACTGGATTTGATAAACCATTTTCAGCTTCGTCAAAACCGTTTCAACAGACCAAAATGGTGAAAAGCAAAATGTACGAAACATTACTGCCGTTCTCTAGATGACTGCAGCTTTAAAAAAACTACATAGGACCTTCAACAAACAACACATACTTCTAACAGGCTGAACAGAGGACGTTCATCATATATGCAGTAAAGGACAAACAGAGTACCATCACTCATGCAGTTCTGTGATGAGGAACGTCCAAAGCTGTACATCAGCAAACCAAAGCACCACAGTGTGAGTGCATGTTCCAACACAGAAGGGCAGAGCCCTGCGGACAAAACACAGCAGTGTATGTGCAGCTAAAGGACAAGAACCACATGCTCAAGGGCAGTCAAATGAAGATGTGAGACAGAGAGCATAGAGCGTTTCAGAGAGAAGGGTTAAGGAGGCCATCGATGTGGAACAGGAGATGACTTCCTACAGTAGATGACTATTGCAGATGATTCCACTAAGTATGAAGAGATCACATTATCAGATCACAACTGATGAAGCCAGCTGGATGAGTGGTGCAGCATCTTGAGCTACAGAATAAACACGAGAATGTTAATCTGTGTAGATTCTGCATGAAAGAAGGATGCGATCAACAGCTTTCGCACCTACAGTGTGTGATATCAGGGGTGTCAGGGCTTTGACCAAATCTCTACAGCTCGATAAAACAGGACAGAGGTTAAAATAATCTTTTCAATGTAGGCGTGGGTTTCGACCTGACCTGCAAAACACCCGTCCTGTTCAGCTGCTCTTTACAAAGTTTTTCCATTCAAGTGCAATATGGGCAGATCAAGTGAGATTTCAGAGGACTCCTGAAGAGTTGTTAAAGCTCACTAGACTGTAAAGAGTTACAGGAGGATTTCAAGAGAAATTCCACTGTTATTCCCCCGAGGAGATCTCCGAAGATCAGTGCTGGAATACCATCAAATCCTCAAAGAAACAACAAAGGACCCTTGGGAAACCGCTAAGGATCGGTTAGGAGATTTTAAGGAGATTTTTGACTGTTACTGTCTTTGTTCATGCGTCACTAAGAGTAGCGTTCATAGGTTTATACTTCAAAGGTCCTGTAAAAAATAAATAAACGAATACATGCATACACACACACACACACACACACACACACACAAATACATAAATAAATAGAAATTCATCCCACTGGTTTTTGCAAAGCATTAACTGAACACACTGTTTAAGATTTAACATCATTGCATCGTCCTTCAGAGCTTAGCTCCAACTCTAATCAAACACACCTGATTCAACTAATGAATAAACTGATAAATGTTTTTTCATTGATTCCATCCCCATTTATGATCCTGAGCATTGCAGCACTGTTGAGTATACAGCCCCTTATAACTTATAAACATCATTTGGTTCACAAGTACAATATTTTTTAATGTCCATAAATATTCCTAAATATTTGCAATTTAAATATTGCTTGGAAAAAAACAATAATTACAGTAATAATAATAAACCAGTCATATGCCCATGAAATCAAGACTTTCTTGTTTTTTTGGTCCTTGATAAGTGTACAGGTCTGATCTGAAGCCATACAAAAAAAAAAAAAAAAAAAAAAAGCCAAAATTTAACCCTATACACTGTAAGAATACAAATGGTACTACTAATTTTATTGACATTTCTCTAAAACTCAACACAATACAAATAAACACCTGAAAATGCCTTTGTATTAACAAGGTATTGATCCATTTATTTTATACATTCAGTCATTTAGTGTACATGTGAAATGTTACGTGTTTAGTGTTTGCTAAATATGACTGTCCTTACTTGGTTTGATAGTGAAATGAAAGTCAGATCAAATGTTAGGTTCCATTCATACTGAAAACCAGATAACAACGCTATGCACAATTTATTCTGAAAAACATGATTAATAGAAGCACTCTATCTCTCTCATTGTCTGCCAGACAGAATCTGAATGGCTACAATGGAATTCATTGAAGATTCCTCTAAAGATCCCAATGCTCATCTGGATCCGCATTTGTATGGAAATTAAAGATGAAATCTGACTAAACATTCTCCAAAGAATTAGAAGAGTTCACTTCTTCAAAGTCAGCTCAAAACACAAAAGTTTTCCGCAGACATTAAAACCTGAGACGGACTCACTGGGGAAGAAGTGCAGAGCTCTGACAGGCCTGACGAAGCTGTCTGCACCCATAAACAGAGACCCAAGCCATCAATAAACACAACAGCTTTCTCACTCTTTTAGCTGTTTTTGACAATTAATTAGAGTGGCAAAGTTAATTGACTTTGAGACTGTATTGGAATGATTCTATGACTGGTCTGCTTTATTTGCATATGCATCCTGTAGTGAGTCACTGACAAAAAAAAAAAAAAAAGAGCCCTGTCTCTGCCAATGGTAATTTACAGCAGACGCGCCCTCTACCCTTGCCAGTCGCCATCTAGGACATTAGCGGACCAGAAAACCCCTGCATCTGCTTGAGTGGAACAGGCTGCGCTGATTTCGTTGGCATGGCTGGGTGTTTTATTGATATCTCCGTGACCCCTGTGTGGACCCCCATAAACTCTGTTTGCTTCTTTAGGTAAATAAACCACGGCTGGGTGGGATTGCAGCGGAAGTTATACTGACTGGAGCATAAATTCTGACGACAAGATTTCTGAATTGTGATTATAAATTTTTGCCTGGTGAAATGTGGGCGGTGTGGGTCGTTTCTGATTGCACTGCTAAGTGCTAATCATCGCTCCGAGCCTGCTTCATTTTAATACGCTGTGAAAGCCCTGAGCATTGCAGCACTGGTGAGCGTACGGTGCTACAGATGCCTGCAGGGTGATTTGCAGGCTGTGAGGACTGAAACATCTCTATTTGAGGCACTTTGTCTTTCTCTCCAAACATTCACTCAGAGGTTGGCATCACTCGGTTGTTTTTGATAATGTCTTCCCCTCATTCATATAGTATTTAACTCAACACTGCTCTGACACTCGGGTCCAACAAGCTTTCTACTGAGGGAACATGATGAAATCGTCTTACAGAGGTCTCCTTAGAGTTTCAAGATCTCAACAACGTCTCACACTGTCCTCAGATTTTCCAAGGTACCAAATCATTTAATTGTGAAAACATTTCTTATGATAGACTTCCAAGACCAAATAATGTGGACTATTCTATCGACAGATAGATAGATAGATAGATAGATAGATAGATAGATAGAAAACAGCAGTTAAAAAAACTTTGCAATGTCACAATTCATTTCAGTCTTTGTAAGAATAATCTACAATATTTTTTTTATTTTTTATTATTTGACTGAAAATCCAGGAGAAACATCTGAGAGAAAGTTGCAAGCTAAACCTTTTCTGAGAGCTCCATTATGTCTTGTGAGCTGTGAAAGCAACGGTGTTTTCCTCTGGGGAAGACGATTCAAACGCTGCTCATGTGTTTGTTTGTCAGTTTGATGTTGTCTATGCTTATTCACTGGAATCTCTCGCTGTGTAATGTTCTGATGTCTCACTATAAGACAGATGCAGTTAGTCCGATGCAGAAATCTGAGTGCAGGAATGCAGTGGTAAGTAAACGTCCTTTCCTCTGTACTCTTAACTAGATCTTAACAAGATGAAGTTTGAAGCATTACCCGTGGAGGCTCAGCTGTAATTGAATTTAGTAGTTTCTAATCTCCTCTTTGCTCCTGTGCTCCTGGTGGTGGCTAATTGATATGCCACGGTCAGTATGAGGCACGTTTGTGATGCGAGCCGTGACGGCTGTGCCACCTTCGGAGCGCTGTTTGAGCAGGGTTGCTTAGCATCCGCTCTGTGACGAGGATAGAGAGATTTCACTGCCGGCTCTGAAAGCATGATGAAGATGGAATCATTCACAGCTCCAGGCTAAAGATATGACTGAACTCATCTGCTATGGCACTCAAAGCGCTAGCTGTCATTTCCTGTTTGGTCAAAATTGCTTAGTATAAATTCACAGTGCAATTTTTAAATGTGTAAGAAAATGTATATATATATATATATATTCAGAAACCTTAAAAATTGCACACATACATCACTGTGAATCTATACTTAACAAGTTGAGAATTGTGAAATTGTGCAATACCTGGGTTGTTTAATGTTCAAAGTTGATCTAAGACATTATTCTATACCCATGTACTGTATGTTTAAAGTTATTTCTGAGAATCTGAAGAGTGTAAACACTGTCATTTTGAGGCTCGAACAAAATATTCTGTTTGTTTGAGAGATTTGACTTCTCACTCCACCAGTGGCATGAGCTGGGGCTGGACTACCTGTTTTCTCAACCAATGGAGTACGAGTCAACATGTTTAGAAGAAGTCATCAGAGGTGGTATTTAAGCCAAAAAAAAAAAAAAAAAAAATATTGCTTCTATTACACGTAGTGATTTTCAAACAAACCCCTATACTTTGACATCTACATTACTGCACCATGCACATTAATAAAAAAGTGTGCTATTACTCTTCTGTGTGATTTGACAATCTTCACCTGGTGGATAATAAAGTAAGTGAATCAATTTCATTACATTTTCAGTTTTTTTTTTCAATTGCTAACATCTTTTTGTCCAATCTGTCATCACATTTTCTAAACATTATACACAATTAGCACAACATCTGTTGTGACGGAAACAAGCTTGCATGATAACCAAAGGCCATGTATGTTGTAATTTTTGTTGATCACTGTTTTCAGGTACCATGGGCCACCATCCACAGCCAACCCCTACCCTCTGGAGAGCAACTTAGATTGAGTGACCAATTGAATTTCTGTAGATGACCCCATGTTTTCTATTGTACATTCTATAAAGTTATGACTCGTTCAGTTTTAGACAGTATGTTGCCAAGAAGGAACACATTCAACACTTAAAAATGTAAAATGGATTTCATTTGAAGGTAAGTAAATTACAAAAAACAATGGCATTTTTGAACAATGAACAATGCACCATTTTTTATATTGTCTTTGCAAGTAGAACTGAAAAGTCTATGTCAAACATGCACAGGAAAGTAATGGAGTTTTTGTAAAGCCATCATCTGTTAATATTTTGACAGTCACAGTGCTACGATTGACTTTATGTTCCTATTGGATAGAAAAGTAGTACTAATGTTTCGTCCGAACGACTCGGTTTTGAATTGGGTTTGCAGTGTTTTGCCAGAGTTAGTATATGTAGAAAAAGGTATTCAGCATTTTGAATTGTAGAGTTTGTATTTATTAAATTTTTTTTACTATTTGTGTGTTGTAGGTGTGTTGCTGTGTTAAGAGTTCAGAAAAAGTACTTTAGGTATTGGTAAACGCTTGCAAGCAATTGAAAAAAACTGTAAGGCCCATTCACAACAATAATAATTACTACATTTAAAAAAGTGAAACGACCACATTACTTATGTAAAGTGCATTCTTATATTGAAAACCATGGTTAATGCTATTTTGTTAACTTTTTGTAATGTAACACATACTGGCTAGCTTTACTTACGGCTGAAAATATTGTGGGTTTTATTATGATTATTTTTATAAATAACAATAAAAACTGTTATACATATTTTCAAAAGACCTCCAAATATTAAGGTTTTTATTTATTTATACTAAGCAAATTAAATTAAACACAGACTAACACATTGTTTTCTTTCTTTCTTTTTTTCCCACTACTTTCATCTTTTATTTAAACTTTTTTTATGGTCAAATTAGGTTTAAAAACATTATTATATTTATCTACTTTAAGTAACATTTTCACTTATGCCTAAAGAAAACTATATTTGTATTATTCATGAGCTAGAAAGAAAGAAAGAAAGAATCAATCAAAAATAATCACATTTTGTGTTTTTATAGTTATAGTTATGGTGTGGACTCAAAACTTTATAGATTTTATGCTTATTGTCTTTGGTGCAAAGGCTCTTAACATTAAAACAAGGACCCACATATATATCCAGAATATCACCTGAAGATGTGCTCTTTTGAGAAATATTTTTAGCAGCCCAGAACACTCCAGCACTCCAGTTTTGTGCAGGCAAACATTTACATCAAAAAAATATTTATGTGATTCTGTTTGGCATCGCTAGTGGTGCAGAAATTACAGCTAGCAGGAATAATTCCACATTATTAATTGGTTGTGTTTTTGGTCATTTGTGCATTGCTCTGGATAAAAACATCTGTGAATGTGTATTTGTAATGTTGCTGCTCCTGGATCACCTCTGATATGAACAGGACCCAGAATCTATCGTGATAAGAGCACCGCAGATGAAGCACTGGACTTTATATTGAAACGAAATAAAAAGTTCCCAAATTTACCACAGAAATCTTATCATACACATCAAAGCAAGGTTTGTTCCTGTTCAACTGCACCACACAAACACCGTAAGAACAGGACAAGACAATGTCCTTGACTTTCGGTTAGTTTTCTCATACTTCATGTTTCATTAGGCAGATATTGCTTTCTCCTGAGAACAGCCTCCATGGGTTCTTGCTGGGAATGAGCGCACATTAATGAGCGACGTCTTCTTAGATAACTTAATCTTCAACGTTCTCTGCCACAGCCAAAATAAATACCATCTTATCGTTTGATGAGTGTTTGCTTCTGCTCACCTCATGTTAAGAGCGGAGGAGCGCATCTTAATAATGCACAGCTACCGGCACACACGGTCCGACCAAATTCCCCACCTCTCGTTGCACGCTCTTGTTGTATTGTGTGATAAAGAAGATTGATTGGATGTGTCCTAAGTGTGTTTTGCAGAAGCAGTTTTGGAGGTAGCGAGTCTTTGATGTGGTGTGTTTATTCTAATTAAAACCATCTCAAGCCAAGTACAGTTCTAATCGGCCAGACAGCCGATGCCAAAATCTAAATGCAAAGCAGCATGTCAAGCATATCTATAAAAGAGCATGCATGCAGCGGGGTGTAGGGGCTCTCAGCGCTGTTTTTCATTTGAGTGTTGGATCCAGCGGGTACACGCGCGCACACACACACATACTGAGGACAGTAAACACCTCTGCAAAAACACATAGCCCACACTTGTGGATGGATGCTATTCAATTATCTGTTACAGCAGCCATATGACTCATACAAAGATGTGAGCACACTTTTATTCTGGGCAAAAAATATATCAGTAATCTCAATATCTAATCTACCTTAGTGTACCTTCCGCTCCTCCCAAAAAAACATTAAATCAAAGGTTTAAAAATACAACGGATGAGGGAGTTTCATGCTTCCTCGCAGCAACTGGAGCAAGATAATGCTTTTAATTTTGATTCCTGGAGTGCAATGTTTCAAAAGGGTAATGGGGAAATATTCCATTAGGAAGGAAATATGACAAAACACACAAAGCCAGTCTGAATGCACTATCATGCTGGGTTATCATTACTATTGCAGTTCAGTAAGAAAAACCCATTAAGGAGGAATAACTTACAAAGGATGGCCTTATTTCCATTTATCCAAGGCTTAGCGGATCTAGCTTCATTTCAAGCTCACATGTCTGCTAATATAAATAACAAACTGCAATAAACGCCATGTATGAAGACAAAAAGGTGTCTCAGCAAAAGAACCACAAGTGAAGTTCATGAAAATTATTTGCTTCGAAATAATTATTACTTGCTTTGATATTTTGTCTAATATGATGAGATTCACTCTTGTTAAGTGTGACGTTTTGGGTTTGGCTGATATCTTCATATCATGGACCTATTATTAACCAATCAGAGCCCTATGATGATATTACTGTTACTGTACATTGACATATTTTTATTGTACAGATTGATTGATTAAATGTTTGATTTGTAGTTTTTTTTTCTTATGAGTTTTTCAGTAACACTTTACAATAAGGTTTCATTAGTTAATGTTGATGTATTAACTTGAACAAACAATGAACAATACATTTATTAACGTATTTATTAATCTTTGTTAATGTTAGTTCTTGAAAATAAAGCTATTCATTATTTGTTTGTTTACAGTGCATTAGCTAATGTTAACAAGCACAACTTTTTATCTTAGTAATGGATTAGCAAAAGTTGAAATTAACATTAACTATGAAGAATAAATGCTGTAGAATTATTGTTAATTCTTAGTTCATGTTAACCAAAGTATTTAACTAATGTTAGCTAATAATGCACCCCGTCCCGTATACGGGACACTTACATTTACTTCTCTATATTACAATTAAATCTAATCTAATCTTGACAAACTATATATCGTTAGAAAGGTCTAAGACTCCCAAATATGTATTTTTTGTTAAATATTTTGTAGGAAAAGTAATAGATTAATATATGACAAGAGTGCACCCCCAAAAACTACACTATAACAGGAGTTTTGACCTTTGTTTAAAAAAAAAAGACTTTTCTCTATCACATTTTAGAAATCATCAGAAATTATATATGAACTGGAAACTTACAATTTCAAAATTCATCCTTTAAAACCCATTTTAAAATCAGACATTGCATTATCATGTAAATGGTACATCAATATCACGTTACAAAATGTTTTCATTCATGAATTAAAAAAAAAAAAAGTTTGAATCATGCACTATAAAGTCTATGTTCAAAAATGTGAGTGACAGTTAAGGTTAAGTTTATTGTAAAGTGTGACCACATTTTCTATGTTACAAGTGTATAATATTCAATACTTGTAATGTAAAATATTACATTTTTATTAATTTTTAATGACATCTATTCCTTTAATTAAATAAAGAATTATAAAAGTTTCCATAATTACAAAGGAGTCACAATGAACACATTAATTAACATATTGGCTTTTTAAATCAAACCTCTCTATTCTCCAAATGAACTGTGCGATAAATAAATATGCAAATGAACATTACCTTTGTGAGGGTGTCGGGATCTTAAATGCAAAATAAAATCTAATATAATATTGTTTGCCCAGTGTGCAGTCTGAGCAAATGTCAGCATTAATTCAACCCATGTGTTTATTCAGTCTCATTAATATTATTTTCATGTTAATTATGACAGATTAAAACATGTCTCCTCATACTGATGTCCTATTAAGCTCCTCATATTTTCATTTCTTTATAATGTTCTCCTCATGTTGCACGTTTGCTCACACACATTCACATTTGCTTGTTACATACAGCAACATCACAGTAATCAGCTGTGCTAGCCGGCTTTTTAAAGCAAAGAGCAGGTCATTTTGTCTTGTATAACATTTCTAATGAAATGTTCCTAGCAGTAATTTCATGGTTGCCGGAGCTGGTAGTGGGTAGGCGAACGAATGGCCTTATTCCAGGTTCAGTTTGCAGTGGACATTACAAAACAATCTACCACTTTTTGTATAGTTACTACTATTTCTCTAAAATATGCTTCTGACAAAATACACATGTGCTCACCTTGGAATACCTCTGAGCTGCTTCTCCACCTGGAAAGTAGAAAATTAGCTATTTGTCCTCTGAGGTGATATAACACATCACTGCATTGAGTTTATCAGGACCACTGTGGTGCCGCAGAGTGAAATAAAGGGCCTGTTTTTGTACAGATCTTTTTAAAAAAGAGCTTCTGTATGTCCTTAGGTCTTGTCTCAAGTGGCTAGAGGTGTCATTGTGTCACAGCTGATTAATTCCACCTTGTGCATAATTTATCCTCTGATGCAGTGGCACAGGATATCTTGTGTAAAAGATCTACTGTACAACTTTTTTTTTGGAATGTCACATCAGTGGACTTGACAATCAATAATGCACTTTTAAACATGATGAGATGGGGTGCGCTGTGATTGGCTGGGGGATGAGCCTGACCGATCTGTGACAAATACATACTACAAACTTTTATACAAATTCCAACCAGTATTTATTGTATTAATTTACATATGTGTGTTCCACACTTGCTATAAACTAATAATCACACAAATTAATTAGACAGTAGCAGGGTTGCAAATGGATAAAAGTTTAACCCTCATTTTGTACCCTTTTATTTGGACAGAATCCATTTCTATAATATTTGTACTATAAGAGCAAAGGAGCCAGGAAGATAAATCTCAGTGAATTCAGGGGTGTGACAGAGGACTTCAGATGAGCGCATATATGAATAGGGATGTTAAAAATAGATGAAAGGGCAAGGGTTAAAAGGGCCGTCCCGCTCAAAACTGGTCATTGACGAGTGAACATGATACGGCCATTTCCTCTTCCTGAAGTTGACTAATGAAACAGAGCGATTATCTTACTAAGTGTGGTCATCTAATCATCCCATTCACAGGCGCCTTGGCCCCTGTGCCGCCCATCTCTGCCAACTGTGCCAGGCGGCATTCATCCCCTGCATTAAACTGAAAGCCGCTAAACAGGCTCATTATTGTGAATTATGGGAGTTTAATGCAGAGCCAATATCCTTTCATTTAGAGCATCCTTTTGAGATTCTTCAGTGAGCTGCAGGGAAGGTCTCTGTGTGTCAACACTAAACCCATTCAAGGGCTTCCTTCTATTCACAGCATTCACAAGCACGTTCATCACTCTGCATTGTGCCTTTCCATTGATTTTGTCCGACACTGGCAACAATATGAACTGCATAAAGTGACTGAAGGGTAACGCGGCAGCATAACTTACATTACCGGAGGCTATGAAATATGTATTTTTATATGTAGTTCATTTGGGCGATGTCTGACCTAACTCCAAGGCAGGTGGCTAAACTTAGCACATCTCAGGAATAATTCATTCAGAAGCATCAGAAACTGTCAGTACAGAATCAAATGAACAATGCTACTGCTACAACTGCTGACAGTCATTTACTACAATGGGATCTGGTGTTAAACGGAGGTCATGGAAGTGTTGCCATGTCAGAGTTGTGTGAATGACTAATCACGAAATGTGCGAAAAGCACTTCTAAAAATGGAGAATGGGGGATTGCAATGTATGATATCAGCTCAGCACCAGGGACATTATTATCAACTAAATCTAACATTTTAGTTAATCGGAATGAAGTATTTTGTATAATTTTAATTTAAAGTTTTTCAGCCAATTTACAGTATATATATATATATATATATATATATATATATATATATATATATATATATATATATATATATATATATATATATAAATGCACACACACACACACACACACATTTTTTTATATAAAACTTTAAATGAAAATTATAAATAAAATAAATAATAACTAAAATACTTTTTTAAATATTACATAAAATGGACATACAAATATTCTTAAAAATATATCAAAATATGTTCAGCAGTGCTGAATGGCTGCTAATGGCCTAGATATAGTGTATGGGTGTGTGTGTGTGTGTGTGTGTCTGTGTGTAAGCCTCTTTTTCAAGCATGAAATGTATAAATCACAGATGATCTTGAAATTGTGCATAACTGAATTGTTTCTGATTTCCACTTTGTAAACACTGGCTAATTAATGTCATTAGCATATGAAAGAACACCAGTCAACATCCAAATCCTTTACCGGAGAATGGTGAGTGGCAAGAAGTTCTTAAATTACCAAAAACTTGCAGTACTTTGACTTTCTGATAGACAGAAAACTGCATAGGTCTACTTAGACCCTAACAAATGGTACTAAGCACTTTTCTACATAGAGGGATGTTTCTGTAAATACATTTTGTACATTTTGGCATAGATTTTAGGGTATGCGTACTAGACCAAATTGTATGCTTTATAAATGAGGCTCTGCATCTCAGAAAGCATCGTTTTGGGGAAGGGGAGATGGTGCAGACATTTACCAGATCCAATTTTACCTTTCAAAAATAGGTAAAAAAAAAATCATGTCCCGCAAGGGTCGGGTGACAAACCCAGCATTCAAAATCTCTTAAAAATGCCCTCTGCAGGTCAGCTCTGACACTGTTGTTTATAATGTGAATAAATAAAGCTCTGCTATTGTCAGGGCATTGATTACACAGACTCAGGCATTGATTTGTGGCATGATGAAATGTTCACGGGTAGTGGGGTCATTTGAAGTACACTCACCAATTTTGGGGGCAATTGGGCTTTAATTACTATGCACATATAAAATGCATCAAATCCTGTTATATTGCTTGTATATTGAGAATGTCATCATACACCTGGTAATAACGAAAAAAAAAAAAAAATGAAGAAGAGTAAAATAAATACATGATAATACATTTAAAAAACCCTGCCAGTGGGACAAAACCATATAAAATAGTCTTTTTAAAATCATGTCCTACATCACTCTATTTTTTTTTTGGTATGTTATCGGTTGTATTTTCAATCCTGTTTTCACATTGTTTCATACTGTTTTTTTCCCCACTTGTACTGTTGTACAAATGTTTTTTTTTGTGTTTTTTTCTTCACCTACTGTGAAATATGGATTTTAATTGTGCTGCAGTGGGAGGAAAAGCTCTCATGGTGGGAGGACTTGGCTTCTCTGTTTTATTTACCCTAATGAAAAGCTTTTAGTCAATAAAGGAAGGATATTGCTGGATTTAGCCTGACACACATCACAAACCATCTCCACTTTACAAGTCCTGCCATGCAATATTAAGTGCTGTTGTCTTGGGCTTGGTAATGGTTCATCGCACAAGGCTTCTGAGAAAAATGCTGGCCATTTTCTTTCTCCCTGACCAGAATTTACATTTAAATTGTATGTTAAAGAGGGAAAAAATAAATAAATCCTAATTTACCTACATGTTGATACACAACAAAACATCATTCAGAGTACTTTTATGATATTGTATCTTGCATTTGCATTTTTCTGAAGCTTAAAAGCTCCAGTGTCCTTTCAGTGGAACTGCATGAATGGAGAGATGTCATCCAAAATTTGTTCTACTGAACAATGAAATCATCCAGGTATGAAACGACATGAGGATGAATAAATGATGACGGGTTTACATTGCCGGTTGAACTATTCTTTTAAAACAAATCTAAACACTGTGCTACGTACATTCATTTCTGGACCAATACGTGTTTTGTATGTAAACCTTAATTTATTCCCTTCAGCAAGCAAACACAGATCCTGATCCCAGCTCAGTGAATGATCTGTTTATCAGGACATTTCACATTTGGTTCAGGCTGTATCAGTCATTTGTTAACCAGTTAATCAGTGTGGGCATGCTTTTGCATGGGCCAGTGAAATATTATTTCTCCATAGCTGCTACTAATGAAAAATGTAAAAAAAAAAATCATTGAACAAGCCATGTATTGACATTTGAGGCAGTGCTCAGTAGTTGTGTATGTGTGCATTATGCAGATTAGTGATTTCTATTACACATCACCCCTCCAAACACCCCCCCCCCCGTCATACACACACATGCACACGCACATATATACACACACTTGGTAATGGATTGCAGTCATTACACTGAAGATGTTCTCATGTCAGCTGTATCGCTCACAAACACCACACAGCCTCATAACACACACACATTTCGGTAGTTGTTTATTTGAGGGGTAGTGTAAATTCATTAAAACAGTCACATGAAATCATGACGGATGTTACGTATAACTCAAATCTAGATTTTAAATGTATGCATATCTTTCACATTTACTATAACCAGGGGCACAGCTACTTTCTTAATGATGGGTTTGCAATGCCACTGCAGGCTTTCATTGAAAAAGATGCATCACACCCATTTAAAATTATATTACAATGCAGTTTGGATCGGTATGATTTTGTAATGTTTTTGAAAGAATTCCTTGTGCCGACAAAGGCTGCATTTGATATAAATCACATTCTGAAAAATAAAGTTTTTGTACCGGCATAAATGGTTCTTCATATATATATATATATATATATATATATGTAGAGATAGATAGAGAGAGAGAGAGAGAGAGAGAGAGAGAGAGAGAGAGAGAGAGAGAGAGAGAGAGAGAGAACGTCAACATATTTTGAAAGTGGGGTCATGGAACCCAATTTCATGAGAATCCATAAGTATTGCACAAATTGGCAATTTCGTATGATTTGTACACAAACCATGAATGTCAAAAATTCTATATCTTTGTTATCCAATATTTATATTAATTTCAAATCAGTTCTTGAATTGGAATATAATAATACTAATAATAATGTGCGTGACACAGAGATGTATGTACATATGCACCAGAGTTATGTGAGTGGGAGGCAACAGACAGCATCTGAAACACAACATAATGAAACATGGAAGTGGTGAGAAAAGGAAATACAGTACACATGTGAGACGGAAACATGGAGGAAAGCATATTAGAAAGAGAATTCAAGCAATATAGTGGCCATGATGAAGCCTGAGAGAAGGAGAGAGAGCCACCGAAGCCCATAAATCAAGTGGCAGTGAGTGTGCTGAATCAGGGACATGAGGTAAGGTTGATTGTGCCTGCGAGAGACAATAAACCCTGTAATCATCCGTCTCTGCTGCACAAGCCCGGCAATTATCTGCCCATACCTGACCGCCACTTCAGAAAGGGCAAAATCCATCTCACTTCTTCTCCATTGCTCCCACACACACAGCTTCTTCTCTTTTACTTGCATGCATACAGCGGATAAATATATTTATACCTCAACTTATGTCAAGGAGAAACTTAATGTCTGCAGGAATAAAGAAGACTTCTGGAGTCAGTTGATTTGTTTCATCTGAAGGCCAGGAACATCGTCTGCACAAGTATGCAGATGCAGGAAGAAATGTTTACCCAATGCACTGCAAAAACACTCTTGCAATGAAGTCTTATTATATATCATCCGAAAGCTGGCAATATAGGCAGCGAGAGAGGAAGAGAGCTTTTTAGAGGTGAGTTTTTAGGAAATAAATAGGCCTGAAACTGAATGAATTAATTAATTATATATTGCTGTTTTGTAAAAAAACAAAAATAATCTGAAGTAATATTACTTCATAAATACAGATTATTTCAGAAACACAGCTCAAACAAAGCAGTACTGTTCTACAAATCTAGTTTACCTACTACTAAATGCCAGAAACAAAAACACAGATGGTAACCTGGCAAGCAGTAATAAGTTGCAGTCATTGTTTCGGTTTGGTACCTTGTCAACATGACTTTGAATCGTCACCCATGCATAACATTATTTGACCTGAAAGACAAAACGGTAGAACCAAGAACTGTACAATTAAGAGATGCTTTTTGTTTTGACTCTCATGTGTCATCTTCTCACTACCTGTCCTTTGCATGGAACATATAATTGCTTTTACTGAGCTGATGGGTGCCAGGGGGCAGATGGAGGTTGACTATTATCCTAGAAATGGTCCTGTAGCAGTAACACATATTTACTCCTAGTAGATTTCTAGTCAAATCTTACGGTGCCCGTAAATTAAATTAAATTAAATTAAATTAAATTAATGCATTTAGTAGACGCTTTTATCCAAAGCGACTTTCAGTGCATTCAGGCTATCAATTTTTACCTATCATATGTTCCCGGGGAATCGAAACCCCAACCTTGCTTTTGCTTGCTTGCTAACGCAATGCTCTACCACTTGAGCTACAGGAACAAACTGACTTGTTTGGTTTACTTAGTTTTGTCGTGGCCGCCACATAATAACTTGTTGGAACATGATAATATGTCGTGGCCACGAGATATTAATTTGTGGGAATGTCATATTAACTCATGGGAACGTCATTTTATGTCGTGGCCTCGAGATGCTATGTTGAGGGAACAACATCCATTTCTCGTGGCCACAAGTTTAATGCATAAACAAACCTGCATGACCTTAGCAACCCAGGATGATCAGAGATGGAATCATTAATATTTTATTTTGAATTAAGAAATTATTATATTATTTATACATATAAAATGTATGCATTTACATTTTATGCATTTATGACATTTTATGTTAATGTCGAGCATTTACAGTATGCTATTATTTACAAAAGTATTCAGAATGTTATGGAAAGAGATCGAAATTGAAGCAAAAAAATGAATATAAATGTTATAAAAAAATTTAACCAATAATAATAGGCTAATAATAATAATAATGTACACATATTACGGGGGAAATACTATCAGTTAATGGACTTACAAGACTGTAGGATGGATAAAAAAGTTTTTATATATCATTATGCACTTTATGTCATATTTATTAAGTTGGCTTGAGAGAGCCAACTTACTGATATTGTATTTAAACTTCTTATTATTATTCTTCTGAGACTAAAACTTTTGACTGCTACTCCTCCTAGAGCTTTAACTCTACAAACTCCAAACTCAGCCCAGCTCTTCAGACTGATCTGAAGTTAGTTGCTATATCTTTTTAGACTGATCGGACTTAGACTTTTCATAAAACTGAAGATTAAAAATCATAAAAACTCCCATAGACTTACATTGAAAAGCCTCTGCTCAACTGAACATTCCGTCAAACTCCAACTGTCAAAAATTCAAATCTAAACACACTGAAGCCCATTAAACTCATAAGCTGCGTCCGAAATCGAATACTGCATACTGGCTACTACATTTGAATTTGAACGTACTACTCGACTGTTAGAAAAGTACGTTCTATATAGTATGAATGTGGGTAGTATGAATGGAATTCGGACGTACTACATCCGCCATGTTGACATTGTCACGTGACATACGTCGTCACAACAGCGCGTAAATTTAAAGAGCCCAATCTACTGAGCGAACATCGGTGATGTTTTTCGTTTTTCTTACCGCTTTCGTCTGCGTTTTTATGTCGTTTGAATTAACAATTCAAAGCAGGCGTCGGTCAGCTGTTCGCAGATCATGCCTTCTTTGACAGCTTGTAAATCCTTTACTAAAATAAATTTAGCTTTTAATTTTCTACCTCAGAATAACAGCAGCTACAGCTGTGAACAGAATGACAGACTGATTTTATGTAAGGATATAAAGTAATTTATTGTAATAAATAAATACAAATAAAATTACACAAAACGAACATAAATTAATAAACTTGAATGAATGCTTAGACAAATACACACACACACACACACACACACATATACACATAAATACACGCATCACAATATATACATAAATAGTAAATACATACATAATATATACATTATAGATAATATACACACATATATAAATATATATAGTTAGATATAGATATATCAGCAAAAAAATGTGTAACCTATTGAAATTTTATTCTAAAAAACAAAAACTACATATTAACAGACTGTGAACAGCATCATACAGGCTGCTGTCACTGGCCTTCGAAATCCAAGAGCTGTATAACATTGTGCACAGAATGAGCAGGTCTTTCATGGGGATTTTGAGGAGACCGATTGCCTTCCCCACCTCAGATGACAGGCAGTGGAAGCAGCTTTTCTTCTGGTAGCTGACACAATAGATGGCTGTCACATACAAACTGAACCTCCAGCAAGTGAAGCCCAATGTTATTTCAACAGGAAGTGGTTTCATTCTGTTCAGCTGCAGGTCACCACCATGGTAAGTACCTTGATATCTTTGTTGAGTATCCCGGGTCTGTGTATGATGCCAGGGTGCTGAAAAACACTGGAGGCCTATCCACCTGCAGGAAAACACATCCTGGGAGATGGTGGGTATCCTTGTGTGAGTGTTCATCTGCCTCATCACAGCAGACAGAGAGTCTGAACATAATCCTGCACAGCTTTGATTCAACACCAATGATGCTCGTGCACAGAACATTGTTGAGAGAGCCTTCAGGATGATGAAGACCAGCTGTGCTCCATCTTCTTCTTCAAGGCCCTGGAAGTGAGTTCTGCCTTTGTGCAGATGTTGTTGCATGCTGTGCAGTGCTCTACAACCTCCGTCTTCTGAATGAGGACATTGCTGATCCAGAAGTTGTGGAGGATCATGACGATGATACACTGGAACCCCAAAACACAGAAGTCAGCACAGAAGAGCATGTGCGGGACAAATGGACCACAGCTGTGTCACAGCAGACGACCGTCTTCAAGAGCAGGATTACCTGTAGGACAGTCGAACAGGTTAAGACTCTGCAAATCAGTTCATGTTCTCATAGTGCTATTGTTTCAGCTTGTGTAAGTTGTGAAGGTCATTTTAAGACTGTCAAATCAAGATATACATATATTAGTTATTTAAGAAATATAAATACTATTAAATCACATAAATATGTATAAATACACATGTAAGTATTTAAATTTAAACGTGTGTGTATTTATATATACACATAAATATATTACACTCATAACTGGGAATTCATATTACAGTTGAAAATTAACATTTTACAATTTGAAAATCTAGAAACATACCACATAACATATCATACCAACATATTTACAACAAGTTTAATTTTATAATATGTATTACTTTATCCCTGGGTTATATTTTTGAATTCCACTTTTTTTCACTCATTTTTGATTCCCAAATTTAAAGTCCTCATCTACAGTTACTGAAATGAAGCTGCTGAAGTTTATTTTCCTGACATTATTATAGAAATGTCTTAAGAAATTCCCTTTTGCTGTTGCTTTAAGCTCTATTATACTACTTTATGAAAATGCTAATGTGGTTTTTTTCTGAAGCTTTGTGCTCTTATCCATGTAGAAATGAAAAATAAATAAATAAATACATAAAGAGAATAATTTGTATGGGTATTTCTCTAAAGTGTGGCACCCATTCTCAAGACAACATTCTTAAGATGTTAAAAAAAACAACTGAAAGCTGCTACAAAATCAGTGCACACAACTGCTTCAAAAGTTATTTGCTATTAAGTACTTTGCAACTGACAAAATAGCAACTGAAAATACCTGGAAATTCATATTATAATATAAAAAAAAACAGCATAAATCATTGATGATCCTAACATAAATACATGTAAAGAGTGTGTGTAGTTAAGATTAATTTTAATTTATATACTTACAGAATTATGCTTTCCAGTGAATAGGGTTTCATCAGTGGATGAGAACAAGATTATGTTCATCAGTCTCTGTAACATCAGAACAGGATTTACACATTACTGATGATTTATGCCTTGTAAGTTATCCAACATTTTTTTTAATCAAAATATCAACACTAGTAAAATGTAAATTAACTCGTTTCAATTACTTAAAATTTTGTCATTTATATCATTAAATTACTTAACGAGCCGTCTGTAGAAAGCAGCCTTAACAAGCTGAGGCACAGCCTCTGATCGATAATGATTATTAAACATATTTTTAAACTCAATTTACAAAATAGTCTCATCAGTTTACAATGTGTAAAGCTTTAACAAATCAGTCGTTTACTTGGATTATGTTAAACAGGTACGCTTTAACCACAATGAACAACGTTTATCCTTAAGGTACTTACACTTCAAAACAGCGGCGTCACGATTTTCCGTTATTTTCGAATATGAGTATGACGAGCCCTCTCCCGGTGCCTCATGGGATAGAGAAGTGTCCATCCTATGCATACTACGGAATTCGCCCGGAAGTAGTAGGCCATCCGGGTACATCTTGCCTACTGTTTTTCGAATACTAAGAATTCGGACATACTACTTGCTTCGCATACTGTTTTTCGCCTACTATATAGTATGGAAGTATGCGATTTCGGACGCGGCTATAGTCTATGTACTATGTACATATTGTATGTACTATTACTAACCCATTCAAACTCATCTATCATATATATTCATCTATCTATCTATCTATCTATCTATCTATCTATCTATCTATCAAACTCATCTATCTATATTCAAACTAATCTATCTATCTATCTATAATCAAACTCATCTATCTATAATCAAACTCATCTATCTATCTATCTATATTCAAACTCATCTATCTATCTATATTAAAACTAATCTATCTATCTATCTATCTATCTATCTATCAAACTCATCTATCTATATTCAAACTAATCTATCTATCTATCTATAATCAAACTCATCTATCTATAATCAAACTCATCTATCTATAATCAAACTCATCTATCTATCTATCTATATTCAAACTCATCTATCTATCTATATTAAAACGAATCTATCTATCTATCTATCTATCTATCTATCTATCTATCTATCTATCTATCTATCTATCTATCTATCTATCTATCTATCTATCTATCTATAATCAAACTCATCTATCTATCTATCTATAATCAAACTCATCTATCTATCTATATATCTTTCTATCTATCTATCTTCAAACTCATCTATCTATCTATCTATCTATCTATCTATCTATCTATCTATCTATCTATCTATCTATCTATCTATCTATCTATCTATCTATCTATCTATAATCAAACTCATCTATCTATCTATCTATCTATCTATCTATCTATCTATCTATCTATCTATAATCAAACTCATCTATCTATCTATCTATCTATAATCAAACTCATCTATCTATCTATCTATCTATCTATCTATCTATCTATCTATCTATCTATAATCAAACTCATCTATCTATCTATCTATCTATAATCAAACTCATCTATCTATCTATCTATCTATCTATCTATCTATCTATCTATCTATCTATCTATCTATAATCAAACTCATCTATCTATCTATCTATAATCAAACTCATCTATCTATCTATCTATCTATCTATCTATCTATCTATCTATCTATCTATCTATCTATCTATCTATAATCAAACTCATCTATCTATCTATCTATAATCAAACTCTATCTATCTATCTATCTATCTATCTATCTATCTATCTATCTATCTATCTATCTATCTATCTATCTATCTTCTGACTGTTTCTATCTATCTATCTATCTATCTATCTATCTATCTATCTATCTATCTATCCTAACAACATGCTAATCATGCTAAAATCATGCTAGTAACATGGTAATCATGCTAAAATCATGCTAGCAACATGCTAGTCGCATGCTAGTCATGCTAGAGACATGCTAGCAACATGCTAATCATGCTAAAATCATGCTAGCAACATGCTAGTCGCATGCTAATCATGCTAAAATCATGCTAGCAACATGTTAATCATGCTAAAATCATGCTAGCAACATGCTAGTCGCATGCTAATCATGCTAAAATCATGCTAGCAACATGCTAATCATGCTAAAATCATGCTAGCAACATGCTAGTCGCATGCTAATCATGCTAAAATCATGCTAGCAACATGCTAGTCGCATGCTAATCATGCTAAAATCATGCTAGCAACATGCTAGTCGCATGCTAAAATCATGATAGCAAAATGCTAGTCGCCTGCTAATCATGCTAAAATCATGCTAGCAACATGCTAGTCGCATGCTAATCATGCTAAAATCATGCTAGCAACATGCTAATCATGCTAAAATCATGCTAGCAACATGCTAATCATGCTAAAATCATGCTAGCAACATGCTAGTCGCATGCTAATCATGCTAAAATCATGCTAGCAACATGGTAATCATGCTAAAATCATGCTAGCAACATGCTAATCATGCTAAAATCATGCTAGCAACATGCTAGTCGCATGCTAATCATGCTAAAATCATGCTAGCAACATGCTAGTCATGCTAAAAATCATGCTAGCAACATGCTAGTCGCATGCTAATCATGCTAAAATCATGCTAGCAACATGCTAATCATGCTAAAATCATGCTAGCAAAATGCTAATCATGCTAAAATCATGCTAGCAACATGCTAGTCGCATGCTAATCATGCTAAAATCATGCTAGCAACATGCTAATCATGCTAAAATCATGCTAGCAAAATGCTAGTCGCCTGCTAATCATGCTAAAATCATGCTAGCAACATGCTAATCATGCTAAAATCATGCTAGCAACATGCTAGTCGCATGCTAATCATGCTAAAATCATGCTAGCAACATGCTAATCATGCTAAAATCATGCTAGCAACAATGCTAATCATGCTAAAATCATGCTAGCAACATGCTAGTCGCATGCTAATCATTCTAAAATCATGCTAGCAACATGCTAATCATGCTAAAATAATGCTAGCAACATGCTAGTCGCATGCTAATCATGTTAAAATCATGTTAGCAACATGCTAGTCGCATGCTAGAAACATGCTAATCATGTTAACATCATGCTAGCGACATGCTAGTAACTTGCTAATCATGCTAGCGACATGCTAGTAACTTGCTAATCATGCTAACGACATGGCTAGTCACTTGCTAATTATGCTAGCGACATGCTAGATACCTTGCTAATCATGCTAAGTACATGCTTGTCACATGATAGTCACTTGCTTGTAATGCTAACAATATGTTAATCACTGTCATTTTTATACTTCTTAAACTTAAATCTTTTTAAACTTTTTAAACTTTTCACATTTTCAAACTATCTATCTACCTATATATCTATCTAACTATCTATCTATCTTCTGACTGTCTATCTATCTATCTATCTATCTATCTCTCTATCTATCTATATATCTAAATAGCTATCTATCTATCTTCTGACTGTGTCTATCTATCTATCTATCTATCTATCTGTCTATCTGTCTATCTATCTATCTATCTCAGACTGAAAACCATCAAACTTAAAACTTTTTAAACTTAAACTTTTCAATCTTTTCAAACTTTTCAAACTTTTCAAACTTTTTCAGACTTTCTGGTCAGGCTTTCTCAAGCCAACTTAAAGTTTGTCTTGACGAACTTTTTTATCTAGTTTATGATAAACTTCATTTGAATGCTGACCATCGCATGTAATACAGCCTGGTAGCCAAATCATATGGTTAATATAATAATTACTTAATTAAAAAAAAAAATATATATTAATGAATCCATCTCTGATAATCCTGGGTTGCTATGGTCACGCAGGTTTGTTTACGCATTAAACTCGTGGCCACGAGAAAAACATTTTGTTCCTTCAACATAAAAAGTCGTGGCCACGAGAAATGGATGTTGTTCCCTCAACATAGCATCTTGAGCCACGACATAAGGATGTCGTTACATCAACAAAAATACACATTTTTTTATTTATTTATTTTTTAAATGTAATATTCTTGTTGGTTTATATTAACGCTTTTAATAAAACATAATTAAACACTATTTACTTTAAAGGGGGGGGGGGGGGGCATGCTCGTTTTCACTCAATATCCTGTTAATCTTGAGTACATATAGAGTAGTACTGCATCCTTGATAACTCCAAAAAGTCTTTAGTTTTATTATATTCATGAGAGAAAGATGAATAGACAGAAAACAGAGAAAAACACGAGTGGCTGGAGGCGTGACGTGTGGGCGGAGCTAAAGAATCACGAGCGCCAGTAGGCTTTTGCGTTGAGCGCGTCTGGAAGCTGTGACATTACCGTGAGGACAAAACCAACCAAAACAAACCATGGCTAACAGTCAGATTCAGTGTATATTTATGATCCAGAATCAGATCCAGAGGCTGAAATTTAACAAGAGCAGCATCAGCAATCAGTCTCTATGTGGTTTGTACTGAAACTGTATATATTTGCTTAGCGGTTTTGGAAAATGACTAAGTTCCACTTTGTCGTCTTTTTTTTTTTTTTTAAGCTGTACATGTGGAAAGTGCAGTTTGATGTCAACATCGCATGTTGTTTACTTGATGTGCTTACGCGCCGATAGCTAAGTTAACAACACAGAGATATTTGAAGCAGTTTTACTCACCGCCTGCGGTTCCAACATACGATCGTGACCCTTTTTCGTTGGGACTGCATTATCCTTAAGAAATAAACGATACGCAAATCCGTCGTCAAACTGGGCCTTGTTTGTAAAACAAGCATCTTCGAAATGCAGGGAACAAACACAAACACTTGCACAACTCCGTTGATGCTCTGTAAAAATAAACTCCATCCACTGGTCCCTTAATGCTGTTTCTCTTTTGGTAATCTGTACAGGGTTGTCTTGCCCTGGCAACCAAAAACACACTCCTTTTGTGACATTTCGCGACGCTCTCGCTCTGATCAGTGAAGTCTGCTGTGCTCTCAGTGCTCTGCTATACGGGAGCGCGCTCTTCCGGCAGAAGTGCCCTTAGGACCCATATAAGGAAATTCCTCTCCATCTAACGTCACACAGAGCCATACTCGAAAAAAACTTTCCGAAACTTGTGACAAACCAGAAGGAGTATTTTTGGAACAGAAATACTCCTTCAAACATACAACTTAATTTTTGAAACTTTGTCCATGTTTAGCATGGGAATCCAGCTCTTTAACAGTGTAAAAAACTCAGTATGCATGAAATAGCATTCCACCCCCCCTTTAACATAGACTTTGATATACTATTAAAACAAAGTCATATAAAAACCTTATCAGATTTGTGTATCTTTATTGACTTTTCATTGCAAAAATAAATACACCAATTTATACAATAAAAGCATTCTTCTGTTGTTGGGATATAATTGTTAAGTCACTATCTTTTTGGAGCATGAAATCAAATCTTCTGTAAATAACACAGGTGTCATGATGACATCAGGTACAAAGGTGCAGCTTTGATTTAACCTGCTGAATTATTACCTACAAACAGCTCTCTTACAGATCATAATTTCAAGTAATTTTAAATTGAGTTTGAGCAAAAGCATTGATATCTGAGTGGGTGAGTTGTTTACTTTGTAAGTAGTCTTTCCATTTCTACAAGTTTGACCCATTCAGAATGATTTGCAGACCAAGTGTAAGTATTATCACATTGAAAGGGCCAATGAACCAATATTCCAGAGCTTAATGAGCCAAACAACATGATGGAGGCACTGCTTGCTGTCACATGACTATTCACCTGTGTCAGGTTGTTCCTCCTTCACATTCACCTCACACAACGTAAGTGCTCATACAATCTAATCCTACCCAGGCTCATTGTAAATACATGCTTCTACCTACATTTTTGCAAAATTCAGAAACCATACCATATGTATGAACTGCTGCAGTTTCCAGTAGAAATGAACATTAGAGGCAGTAAAACTCTGACAACCTTTATTCCTGTTCATGTAAATTTTTATTTACATGGCCAAAGTTTTAATAAAGAAAGCCTAATTTTATCACAATATTATGACTTATGACAATTTTAACATGCTATGAGACTTGCATTAGTTTGTTTAGGATTTTTTTAGGGTTGTGTTTGGTTTGTCATTAAGTGATGCAATACGTATCTGAACCAAAGTAATAAAAACACAGCAATACATGCCTATACCAGCGTTATAAAAACTTGCCACAGTTGCGTGTCGACAGCGCATTTTAGCCCCTCTCATGGACATTTCACTTTGAAACTGTCGCAAAACGTGCAATATCAGTGTTTCTGAAATGTCACCACAAGCACTTATTTTAAATTAGCCTGGGTTAATCTAATCCCGTTTTGCAAAATAAATTAAGTTTTTGTACAGCTGATTGTTTTATTTTTAGGAGACATGTTCCTGGATCCTGTCAGAGAAACATAGTGCTAAATCCATCCCACATTCTGTCCTAAACTAACGCCAACAATCAAAGGAATGTGATAGGCCCCAAACCTAACCTTACCCTATTAATCCATAAACATTTCTCACTTGGCTGTTATTTGATCTTGCATCTAAGAAAACCTGTACTTAAAACAGCTAATGAAAAAATAATCCTTTAGATGGAATTAGATAGTGCCCCACGCCAAAACTAATAAACATTTTTGGCCAGCATCTCAGTGGCGTACCCATCCATGTCACATCAGGGTCATGTCATTTGATGTACGTGTCCATGTGATGTGCCAAATGTCAACTTGACTCAAGGTTCCTGATGAAGTGCTTTAATAAACTCTCTTAATCCTCTCCCGGGGTTCCAGTAATAAGGATTACATTTCACTGCTGCCTTTAAGGAAGGGATGCTGGCTGGGCATGAAGCTTAGCTTAAATCTAAGCCAATAATCTGAGCGAGAAGCTATAGTGCTTAATGCAACATAATTGCTATGCTATGAGTTTGGTTGGTGGGCATTAGATGCAGGTGCCTGCTGTAATCAGTAATAATTCATTATGACACATTCATTTAGTTTTCATTATTAGGTTAATTATTAAAACTATAAATGCTTTAAATGATGCTCCTTAACCCGCATATAAATTTCTTCACAAGCTATTAGAAGAATCCAACCCTGAACCATGTCATTGAACACTGAGTATCTGTTGAGTTATGTTGAACATTGAGTCGTGTTGCATTTTTATAGATGGATCTGCCTGACACGTACAAATGAGTAAATTCGCTACCTCTGTCAAAAAGGAAGGGGTCAAGAGCCTGTCCATATAAGCTTCTCTCGTCCACTTGCCGAAGTGGATCATACTTCATAATGGTGGCAGGGATTCCCCCAAGGGGAAGGGCATAGGGAAGTTCACGATTGTGTCTAAAAGTGACGCTCCCATAGTTTGAATGTAATTCATTAAACAAAAGAAGAAAAAAATCACAAAATATACATAGTTAAAGTCTGAATTTCTATAAATCTCACGATTGTATTATTGTGAATTCTTCTGGCAACAATAACTGTGTAGTGAAATCTGGTATTGTGACAGTCCTACATCATATCATGTATGTTAAAATACCAATCAATTTACATAATATACTTGGTTACATGTCCTGGAGTTTGAGAGATGCTAAAAACGCTCTTTGTATTGTCTTTTACTGAACTGAGAAGCTCCTTGGCAACTTACAGGAAATGACCTTTATATTGCAGTGAAACAAATCCAGGCGGAAGCTGCTATGAAGGACACATGGGGATGGGAGGGGGACTCAATGAGCTCTCTGAGCTAGCTCTGTGTCTCATCTAATTAGTGATGCATTTTACAGGAAAAACCATTGTGAACCCAACCGCAGGATGCTAGCGGTCTTTAATGGAACCCAAAATGCCAGTGTCACCGCCTCAAGCTTGTGTACTGCCATGAGACGCTTTGACTCATCACAGATATTTCTCAAAATAAAGTACTTGAGTTTAATTAATTGCTTGATCCGTCTGAGATGAGCGATGGGACACGGTGCAGAATGGTGGAAAGGCAGTGCGACGTCGACACCAAATAGACAGCACAGATGTTGTGACTGCCGCAGAGGAGTTGACTGATATTTGAAGTATAGGAAGAGCATAATCATTGGCCGGGTGTCTTCTGGGTCAAACGGAGATTGTGACCTCTTCATGATTAGTAAACACAAACCATGGCCCAAGAACAGGTGCACTCGGGGGAGGGGGGTGATGAGGCATCGGCACTGCTATGGCCCTGAATTTTAATTTGGTTACAAAATCATTTTAGGCTCCTACCGTTTTACTGCCACTCCTAATATTGTCCGCATGTTTATATGAAATTCAAATTTTGTTATTATTTATGTTCTAAACCCATATGGATTTTTATTTCTTCAGTACAATACAAAGGGAGATGATTAGTGGGATATTCACACTGCTTCGTTTTATACAATTAAAGTAAATAGGTGACAGGTGCTGTCAAACCTCAAAAATGACAATACAATCACGGTAAAGCACTATAATAGTCCACATTACTATGTTCTAACCAGACATGACACAACACCTCAACACAAGATTTCAATCACATTGTTAATCATGAGGGCACATAACAGCTGCAAAGGGGCCTTCTTAATGATAAAATGACAAATAGGACACCCTATGGTTTCATGGACTTAACAGACACTGTAAGTCCATAAGATCACAAGTGCACAAGAAGTGTTCCATTTTGGGCAGGGCCAATATGAGTGCAAGACAGCAGTGCACTTGCAAAGAGAGCCTGTTCACATGCTCTTCTGATTGACTGTCATTTGTGATTTGCTGGAATCTTATCACATTGCATCTAGTTAGACAGTAGAAATGTTAGACTTCGACTTGCAGACAATAGTCACTGATAATCTTGCTCTATGTTTCTGTATGGGGATAGGGTTGCACCTTTATGCTTTCTTTTTCATAAAAATCACCTTTTTGTATAATTCACATTGTATAAACTCAATGTGAAAATTGCCACCTTTTAATATCCTCTGAGACAGAAGTGTGAACTTTCTTCAGAACATGTCTCTTTTTTGACTACCATGAAGGAAAGATTGATTTTATGAACTGTTTGAAATCAATAATCCTGTGCAGTTCTAATGCAGATAAACTGTATTAGGAAAGTAAGGTGAGCTATTTAATAAGTAAAGTATTTTAGGGCCCCAAATTTGTCTATGCCACTCAGAACTGGGGCACATCAGTTCTAAATCTATCATGTATCCAGAGATATCTGGACCTTTGCACCAGTACTGCAGGAGCTCTATCCAGACCCCAAGGACTCAAATGGGGCATCCATCCTCCATCATGCCCTGCTCCTTATGTGCTACAAACCCAGCAGAAACAATTCAAATCAGCACTGACTCTTTAACTCATCTAGGCCGAACATTTCGCATGGTGTTCCACAGGTAACTTAGAGGACTTACCTCTGTCTGTGTCATAGAGGTAGACAAACTTGTCCCACTTGTAGTGAGACAGTAGACTCAGGATGGTGCCCTTCAGTGGAGGGCGCATCTGGATGACAAACTGCACATCTGAGTCGATGGGGTAGCTGGGTGTGACGAAGGAGGTGTGGAGGGCCCCGCAGAAGGAGGTCAGCGTGTTCATGGACTTCTTGTCATAGAAGCCGAAGATGGCATATACCCCTCTGGAGAACTGCGAACAAACTGGAATCAGAGCAAGACAAGTTTGCTTAGTTTGCTTATGACACAGTAAACCGTAAAAAGTGTCAAAAAACAAATGCATTATTCTAAACCAATCCTACAAAATGGAATCAAATGATGTTGGCAGGTGAATAATAACCATAATAGAAAAAAGAAAAAAAACTCTACAAACTTGGAAATTTGTTTTGACTGCATGAATATGGATAAATTATTTATTTATTTATTTTTTCCCAGCAGATGAAAGTGCTGCAATGCCTATGGCAGTTAGAACCCATCAACACACTCTTGCTTTAAACAAAACACAAAACTTCATGACTGATTGGTTGTTCCTTATTCTCCCAAAACACTTGAAGAAAATGAAGCATAATTAGGCACATCTCTGTGAACCGATAACATCCAGTTACTGAAACAGAAATCTAACGGTTTGCATAGAACATCTCATCTTGATTCATTTACAGTATTTAGCTGGGGGCACTAACATGGTTAATTTCATATATTAATATAGATGCTAACTCTTAAAAGATATGTAAAAATGCTGATTGTAACAACAGTTTTAAAACTTTACATATAAATCATGGAATCTGTGGCTAAAATAACAGTATTATTTATTATTATTATTTTTTTTTTTACCAAAATATTAACACCTCTGCACTACTAATTTCAACAATTGTATTACTGGTAATTTTGTAAAAGTACATCTGTAAAAAAAATCAAAATATATGTTTTAAACAGTTTCAGCCCTTTGGCTGACTCCCACCAGACTGAATCTCTGAATTAGACAGCTCATCCTTTCAACCAAAAAATTTTATATAAAATCCTGCCCTTCATAGACATGTCAGCCAACTTGAATGTGCAAAATTATTCACAGGCAGAGAGCCCATATCCTCCAACAAATGTAACATAAAAACAAAGCATGGTCTCTTGCTGTCTACATCAAAGGTGCTTGATTGGAATAAGCTACTAAGTGGACCAGATTCTATGCCAGTAATCAAAAGTCTAATCAGGCAAGTGGTTCCTAAATGCTTGTCTTCTCTATTGCTCAAAAGCTGGTCATCCATACAGCTGTATTACTCTGGCACATATGTGCGAAAACTGGCCTGCAGAGGAGTGACAATTATACTGTGTAGGGGCTAGTTATGCTGCTCGTCTCTTTTCCGGCTCTGTTGGTCTTCAACATTTCCTGTAGTTTACTCTTAATTTGGTCCAGTTTTGACACAGCCTTTCTCCTGAGGGAGAGGAGCTGGCTGCTTTCCTTCCATCAGTCGTCCTGGACTTATTAGGCCAGGCTTTGAACAAACTCAAACTCAAACCCAATATATAAACTATGTCAGATGCCTCTGCTTGTAGTCATCTCTCATCTCCAACTAAAGCCTGTTTGTGTTGGCCTGTCTACCCCAACCATCTGGATGTTCCCCTAAGCTTTCTTGTTATAGGCTTGGTACCTTTCTCTTTCTGAATATCTCTCTTTTAAAACCATAACTCTCAGTATAGCTTGGTATACACAGTAAGTTTGGGTTTTTTCAAAACACTAAGTGCACACAAATACTGTTTAATCTTTTTAGTCTTAAAAAATTGTACTACTTAAATTAGCAGCCTCAAGCTACTCTTAAGACCATTAATTGCAATTAAGTTGGTGAAAAAGACCAAATTAATCCAAATGTTTACTGCAAGACAACTGTACACTATAAATAAAGAATTAAAAAGTTTCACATACATGCCTCATTTCTTAATTTACTTGACAAACAATTGGTTTTGACTATAAATCTTAAGAAACATGAGTCCCTGCAATATTAAATGTATGATTTCTTTATTAACTTTTTGAAACTTTAAAGTTTTGGGTGAATTCACTTTCAGTTTTATTAAAAGTCTTAATTTGTGTTTTGTAATTGAGCTTAAGTCTTATGGGTTTGGAACAACATTAGGTTGAGTAATTTAATTTTTAAGTGGACTTAAAGTAATAACATGAGACTGAGACAAATTTCAGTGCTTGGAGTAACTATGAGCCCTGTTTTGAAGCACAAGCACTGCCTCATTGCTTTTCATTACGCAGAGAGTCCTAGCATGTCACGTTACATTTTGGTAACATGTTTACTCTGGTGGCTGCGGTGCATACATCTGGGCACATTGCAGCTTAGGAAACAGTTATAAGCAATGTTAACAGCCCTCTGAATGGCTGAAAGATCCTTCCTCAGCCCCTCCATCTTAACCTTCTTGCCTCCGAGCAACTAGTGCTCTCGTTACTGACTCATCAAAACATGCTGTGCCTTCATTCTGCTAATCAGGACATTCTCTGCATTGCAGCAGGAACGATGCATTTCCACATGCCTGACTGTTCCAAATGATCGTGAGGCTACTGGTGCTGAAACGATAAGGACCATTAGAAAAGGCTCCATCCCAATGGCTGCATTTGGGACTGAAATAATGTAATTGCAGTGTCACGCACTTGAAGCCATCTTTCGCCACCATGATTGTACATGGCCCAGATACCTAAAGCACATTGCTGCAAATGTCAGAGTCGATCATCCAGCTTTCTGTATTCACTCTCCTCTTCTGTCCTTATTTTCCTCTCTTTCTCATTCTACCGCTTATGCTATTCCACCCACCACTACAAACATCTCACCCCCAAACACAACACTCTCACAGGAAGATAGTCCTCTGGGGATTTGAGCAAGTAATTGTATCTGCTCCTGTGAGGAGACATGTGAAGTCCTTCAAACTGTTTACTTAAAATGCCAGCCGAAAACAAGAATCTCTGTCCTCCTAATGAAGCATGTCTTTGAAAGACAAATGCTTTCAGATCATGCATCCTCTTGTATGCACACACATACATTTTCCACTCCATTTATTGCACTGTCCAGAAAACTAATGTCAACATTTCATAATGTATCTTTTTCCTTTTGGCTGTTTATAATCACAAGCTGACTCATTACAACACATGTATAGGATTTGCAAAGCATTGCCTTTTCACTGCATATTGTACTTAGGCAGCATTCCAAGCAAAATGGATCCAAATAGTTTTGAGTTATTCTGAATGTCTACAAAGGCAAAAACTCACACTCACTCACGCTCAAAATACACAGCAAAAATATAAAAACATACAAAAATAAATGGTCTCACTGAGGGGAGATTGTAGGGGGAGGGGTCTTCGGAGACATTATTTATATTAAATTGTTAAATCTAGCCTCTTCAGGATTGTGCCTAATTGCTTAACAGTGACCCTTCCAGCTTGTGTTAATGCACAACACTTCTACTGTTATTGAGGTGTGATAGGGTAAGGTTAGGGACAGGCTTGGTTTAAGGGTTGGTTAAACAGTCAACAGTGTACAGGGGTCAATTTGATAAAGGAACCCGGTTTAACCTTTTTACATTACATTGTTTAGTTAAATATTTTGTGAGTATTTTCTGTTAAAAAAAAATGTTTTTCACTGTTTATTTATGATTCAAGGAATATCCTGCTTGATATAATGAAGAACAGTATACTAATGTGAGTGTTGAAGCAATAAAAAATATATATTGTTTTGCACCAAAACGTATTAATAAATGATTAGTAAATATTTGTGAATAGGGTAAATTCAGGTCTTTCAGGACATTTTTTTTTTGCCATTGAGATGACTGCTCATAAATATATTTATGATCAGTAAACATTTATAAACATTTGCAAAGGATGAATATTTCCCATTTAAGCAGTGTGGTCAGAGCCTGGTGATCTGTACGCAATATGAATCTTGTCCCCCATAAAAACGTCCTCCACTTTTCCACAGCCCACACACAGGCCAATGCCTCCTTTTCTACAATGGAGTATTTTCGTTCTGCAAGGGTTCTGCAGGTCTTTCAGGACATTTATAAACATTTGCAAAGGATGAATATTTCCCATTTAAAGGGGGGGGGGGGATGTTCGTTTTCACTCAATATCCTGTTAATCTTGAGTACCTATAGAGTAGTACTGCATCCTTCATAACTCCAAAAAGTCTTTAGTTTTATTATATTAATAAGAGAAAGACAGTCTGTACCGTTTTTTCCTGGAAAAACATGAGCGGCTGGGTGTGTGACGTGTGGGCGGAGCTAAAGAATCACGAGCGCCAGTAGGCTTTTGCGTTGAGAGCGTTTGGAAGCTGTGACATTACCGTGAGGAAAAAACCATCATCCAAAAGAAACCATGGCTAACAGTCAGATTCAGCCGTATATTTATGATCCAGAATCAGATCCCGAGGCTGAAACTGAACGAGAGCAGCAGCAGCAACGACGTCTCTATGTAGTATGTACTGAAACTGTATATATTTGCTTAGCGGTTTTGGAAAATGACTAAGTTCCACTTTATGTCGTCTTTTTTTTTTTTTTTTTTTTTTAAGCTGTACATGTGGAAAGTGCAGTTTGATGACAACATCGCATGTTGTTTACTTGATGTGCTTACGCGCCGATAGCTAAGTTAACAACACAGAGATATTTGAAGCAGTTTTACTCACCGCCTGCGGTTCCAACACACGATCGTGACCCTTTTTCGTTGGGACTTCATTATCCTTTAGAAATAAACGATACGCAAATCCGGCGTCAAACTGGGCCTTTGTTACGTTTTTACCTTGTAATAGTCACAGCAGAACAGACTTCTTCTCTTACGTTTTTTTTCTTCTCTTTCTTCTCAACCAAACGTTCATACCCATGTGAGCTACATCCCCCTCTACAGGTTAAACCATAACTCAATAAACAACATATTTCCCCTTTTGTTTAGGAAGCTTACCAGGTAAAATAAAAATTACTGCGCCGTCTCTTAAATCACTTAGACCTCGGCTGTAATAAAATGCAAACTTAAAAGTTTCCTTATTTATACTTAACATTAACCTTCTTTTCTTTTCAATATTTGTAACAATTTAACAGTATAACAAGCAACCTTATGTTGATTACACTTCTAACAGAATCATTAAACTTAAGTGAATTTAAACAAACAAATTCACAAGCAAAACAGCATTCAGATCATATATATATATATATATATATATATATATATATATATATATATATATATATTTTCCTTCACATTACAATGTCCTTGTTTTTTTTTTTTTTTTTTACTTGATGTCATTCCCTCTTAGTTTCCCCCCCAAAGGCCATGAGAAGGATCACTGTACGTAATCATTAAGCCATGCAGGCTTTTTTCTGACCCTGCCAGGCATCCGCACATCACCGAAGGGTTGTGCCGGTCCCGACTCAGGTACTGGAACATCAATCATTTGTGCAGATCCCAGCACAGGTACCGGAACAGAACTTTTAAAGGTATCTTTTATCCTGTCAGGAATTCAATTCAATTCAATTCAAGTTTATTTGTATAGCGCTTTTTACAAAATAAATCGTTACAAAGCAACTTTACAGAAAATTATGTTTCTACAATATTTAGTAGTAGCTAGTAGTTTGTGCACATTTGACAGGATTTTAGAAAAAATAAAAATAATAATAATAATACAAGACGTAGTCAGCTAGACGATGAACTATCAATATTATTAATTAAGTTATTATATGATTCAGTCACACATTTAGCAATAATTGTTAGTTCTGTTTGTTGATTCAGGGTCAGCATCATCTGAGGTCCTCTGAGGGTCAGCATCATCTCTTCTCAGGTGTTCTGGATCCAGACTGGAGCTTGTTTAAATCCTAGTTACCACGGGATGTAAATCCCGTGGCGAAACATAGAAACAAAATACAGACATCATTAGCATAGCTGCTGATCCAACAAAGTAAAATTAGTTTAACCCAAGTTAATGAATAAAAATGCACCTTTGAACAGATGCAACTACACTCACAATTAAAAAGATACATTATTCGAATGCTTGGCGAAAGAGATGTGTTTTTAATCTAGATTTAAACAGAGAGAGTGTGTCTGAACCTCGAACATTATCAGGAAGGCTATTCCAGAGTTTGGGAGCCAAATGTGAGAAAGCTCTACCTCCTTTAGTGGACTTTGCTATCCTAGGAACGACCAAAAGTCCAGCGTTTTGTGACCTTAGGGTGCGTGATGGGTTGTAACGTGGTAGAAGGCTAGTTAGGTACGCTGGAGCTAAACCATTTAGGGCCTTATAGGTAAGTAATGATAATTTGTAACTGATACGGAACTTAATAGGTAGCCAGTGCAGAGACTGTAAAATTGGGGTAATATGATCATATTTTCTTGACCTGGTAAGGACTCTAGCTGCTGCATTTTGGACTACCTGTAGCTTGTTTATTGACGAAGCAGGACAACCACCTAGAAGTGCATTACAATAGTCCAGTCTAGAGGTCATGAATGCATGAACTAGCTTTTCTGCATCAGAAACAGATAACATGTTTCGTAGCTTGGCAATGTTTCTAAGATGGAAGAATGGAGTTTTTGTAACATTGGAAATATGATTTTCAAAAGACAAGTTGCTGTCTAATATAACACCCAGATTTCTGACTGTAGAGGAAGTAACAGTACATCCGTCTAGTTGCAGATTGTAATCTACAAGATTCTGTGTAGTGTTTTTTGGTCCAATAATTAGTATCTCTGTCTTATCCGAATTTAATTGGAGAAAATTGTGTGTCATCCAATCTTTTACATTTTTAACACACTCTGTTAGCTTAGATAATTGGGAAGTTTCATCTGGTCTCGTTGAGATATATAGCTGAGTATCATCAGCATAACAGTGGAAGCTAATTCCGTATTTTCTAATAATATTACCAAGGGGCAACATATATATTGAAAATAGAAGGGGACCTAGGACAGATCCTTGTGGCACTCCATATTTTACTGATGATAAATGAGATGACTCCCCATTTAAGTAAACAAAATGGTAGCGATCGGACAGTAGGATCTAAACCATCTTAGAGCCTGCCCTTGAATACCTGTATAGTTTTGTAATCGATCTACGAGTATGTCATGATCTATGGTGTCGAACGCAGCACTAAGATCAAGTAAGACTAGAAATGAGATGCAGCCTTGGTCTGACGCAAGGAGCAGGAACCAGTGAGAGATGAGTAGCGTTCCAAGTGAGTCCATCTTCCAGCACATACGCATTTGCACCAGCTCTCCGTACCACCCTGGCAGGTCTATGGAATTTTGACAGTCCTTTCTTGACATGGAAGGGTTTCCGTACTCTTACTAGGCTTCCCTCTTTGATCTTAGGTACTTGTGCACCTCTCCTCGCATCTGTGTAAACTTTTGATGCAGTTTGTTTAGAGATGACACGGTTGCGCAGTTGCTTTTCTGTCAGCAGAGTAGCTTTGCTTGCTGGACCGATGTTCACCTTTGTGCGCATTTTCCTGTTGAACATAAGTTCATATGGTGACACTCCTGTTGTACAGTGTGGAGTTGCACGATATGTAAGCAAGAAGTCCTGTAGGAATGGTTTCCTCTCCTGCTCGGCAGTAAGGAATGTTTCTTTGAGAACACGGTTCCAGCATTCAATAGCTCCGTTTGCTTGTGGATAATACAAAGATACTTTCCTGTGTGTAATATCTCTTACTGCCAGAAATTCTTTGAACTCGCTCGAGGTAAACTGTGTCCCATTGTCACTAATGAGTTCTGTGGGGTTGCCGAAGCGGGCAAACACAGCAGACAGGAAGGTAGTTACAGCCGTGGTTGTGATTGAATGTGTAAAAGCCACCTCCGGCCACTTTGTATAATAATCAATCAAAGTCACTGCATAGCGACAGTCCCAGTTTGCTGACTCAGTCCGACAATGTCAATTCCTACTTTCTGCCATGGACTGTCTGGCAGTGGGACTGGCTGAATTGGAGCAGCATGTGTCTTAGCGCTTTTATCATTCATCTGGCAGGTCACACATGCACTAATGCTGTCCTGCACCAACATGTCCATGCCAGGCCACCAGTATAAGTCACGCAGCCTCTGCTTGGTGCGCACAAGACCCTGGTGAGTTTCATGTGCCAGGTCCACCAGCTGTTTTCTCAGAGCTACAGGCACTAACCGTCGGTGGGGGTCCCTGTATATTGTCACATCTTGAACTGAGAGTTCATCTCTAGTAGCAAAGTAGGGTTTGAGCACCGCCGGTAGAGACTTTGCTGTTTTAGGCCACCCTTTTTTTATCTGTGCCCTGATGGCAGTAAGCTCTGGGCATACTTCACATGCCCCAGCGACGTCCTTTGCTGAGAAAGCTTTCAGTTCTGTGTCCAGCAAAGCTACAAGTTCGGGCTCAGTCACTGGCTCTGCATTCTCTTCTGATGGTAGGGGCAGACGAGAGAGACAGTCAGCAGCATAGTTTTGTGCTCCTGCACGATACACCACGTCGTACGTAAAGCAAAGCAGTCTGGCCGACCACCGGGCAATACGCATTCGTTCTGCAGGGGTAAGTGAACGTGAGGCAAAAGCAACTTTGCGCTCCATGTTATCAGCATGCATTTGTGTTAATATGGCCCCCAACCCATAATCCGAAGCATCTGTAGACACAATTGTAGTAAGGCTGGGGTCAAAGACAGATAGTGCTGAACTGGTTACGATGCGAGTCTTGACCCTGTCAAAACTTGACTGTGCTGCTGCCGTCCACTGAAAGGTATCGTCACGCAGGCAGTCTCGCATGGGCTCCACCAGGGATGCATAGTTTTGCACAAATTTTGCGTACCAGGCTGTGAGCCCCAGGAATGAGCGCAGTGTGGTGGCGTCACTAGGCACTGGAGCAGCTGTAATAGCCTTGAGGTGGTCTTTGTCTGGCAGCAAACCCTGAGCTGAGATGGTGTGTCCAAGGAACCGTAAGCGCTAGTCTGGTTGAAGTGACATTTTTCATTGTTGAGCTGGAGACCAGCTTCCTTTAGCGCATCAAGCACCATCTGCAGGTTACAATCATGCTCCTCCTTTCCTGTGCCATAGACTATTACATCATCAAGATAATTCTGGACTCCCTTAAGATCTTTCAGCACCAGAGACATCATCTTGGAGAATGCACTTGGAGCTGAACACAGTCCATATGGAACCCGACGAAACCTGAACAGCCCTTCGTGCGTTATAAATGCAGTCATATCTCTGCTTTCCTCTGCCAGTAACACCTGATGATAAGCATTGGCTAAATCAATGGTGGAGAACACAGTAGCTCCAGGCATTTCAGAGAAAAGATCATCCATATGGGGAAGTGGGTGACTGTCCATCACTACCGCCTTGTTTGGTTCACGTAAGTCCACGCACATTCTCACTGCACCATTCTTTCTTCGTGTGACGACGATGGGGGATACCCATGGAGATGCATCAATCCTCTCTATCACATCCATTTCTAACAATCTTTCCAATTCAACAGAGACCGCTTGTTTAACCGAAAGTGGAAGTCTCCGCAGCTTTTGTTGAACAGGTTGAACGTCTTCCCTGACTTTTACATGGTGAATGAAGCCTTTAGCAAGACCTAGCTTCTCCCCAGTCACAGCTTTGACTTTGATCTCTCTGATCTCTGTCACTGGACCCGCAGGTGAGAGCACGCTGTTGTTGTCAATAGAAAGTCTCAGTGCTCTGAATAAGTCCATTCCCAGCAGGGCCGTGCCTGTCTTCATGAGGTACAGTGTAGCTGGTACTGTAATGGTCGCATACTGCACTGTAGTTAACATGCAACCTAGCACTGGAACGTCAGCTTTGGTGTAAGTCACTAACCTTTTTTCTGGCTCAGCAAGCGGCACACCACTGAAGTGCGTTCTGTAGAGGTGCTCAGGAATGATTGACACCGCCGATCCCGTATCCACCACTAACTCCACAGTACGGCAAGTTGTTTTTTTCCTTTATGGCTACTGTGCATGTAATTTTGTCATCTTGTTGTCCATTTTCTATCATTCACACCGTATTCATTTCCAAAATAACCACTTCTCCTACTTTGGCTGTGTTTTGTTTGGACTTACATACACGAGCAAAGTGTCCGCTCTTATTGTAGGTTCGGCATGTCACTTTCCTTGCAGGGCAGTCCTGAGCATTTGCCATGTGAGCTGCTGATCCACATCTAAAACAGCTTTGATCCTGTTTCAGTGCTGCTGCAGGCACTGCGGAGTAACTGCTCTTTGCTCTGGTTCTGAATGGACGTTTCGGTCTCGCCTTCACCACGTGCACTGGAGCATGCGGCTCCGAAGCTAGAGTCTGTGTCCGATAGCTGCTTCCACTTGACACGCCAACTTTACTGCTGTATCCAGAGTGAGGTCTGCCTCAGTTTGTACTAACAGTCTCTCACGTATTTTCACACAGCTAGCGTGCTCAATAAGTTGGTCCCGTATCATTTCATCTGTATTACCAGCAAACCCGCACGTAGTAGCTAACTCACGAAGCGCGCCCACATACTCAGCTACAGTCTCATGTGGTCTCTGTACTCTTTGCCTGAACTTGTGTCGTTCCACCACAACATTTATTGCTGGATTGATATGTGCACGCAGTGCAGCCACTGCTGAATCATAGGTTGTACCTACGTTCGTGAGTGTATAAAATACACGTTGGCCTTCGGTGCCCAAGCAGTGTAGGAGAATTGCATGCTTCCTCGTATCAGGTAATTTCTGAACATTTTCATCCACATATCGAACGGAATAGTGGGTTGTCCACTGCATGGCAGGAACAACGCAGGGAGAGGCACACCGGCAGTCGCCATCCTCGTCACCAATTTGTTACGTTTTTACCTTGTAATAGTCACAGCAGAACAGATGAGAGTGGACACTAGCTTCAACCTCACTTGTTTCTTTTTTTTCTTCTCTTACGCTTTCAACCAAACGTTCATACCCATGTGAGCTACATCGCCCTCTACAGGTTAAACCATAACTCAATACACAACAGCCTTGTTTGTAAAACAAGCATCTTCGAAATGCAGGGAACAAACAAAAACACTTGCACAACTCCGTTGATGCTCTGTAAAAATAAACTCCATCCACTGGTCCCTTAATGCTGTTTTTTTTTTTTTTGGTAATCTGTACAGGGTTGTCTTGCCCTGGCAACCAAAAACACACTTCTTTGTGACATTTCGCTCTCGCTCTGATCAGTGAATGTCTCTGCTCTGCTCTACGGCAGCACGCGCTCTCTCGGCAGTAGTGCCCTTAGGACCCATATAAGGAAATTCCGCTCCATCTAACGTCACACAGACCCATACTTGGAAAAAAACTTTCCGAAATTTGCGACAAACCGGAAGGAGTACTTTTGGAACAAAAATACTCCTTCAAACGTACAACTTAATTTTTGAAACTTTGGCCATGTTTAGCATGGGAATCCAACTCTTTAACAGTGTAAAAAACTCAGTATGCATGAAATAGCATTTCACCCCCCCTTTAAGATTGGGTATTGCAAAAACAGGAACAAAAAATGAATAGTCTATTTGTTAAGATGTGTAAATAGAAGTCTACATTTAAATTAAACAATCACATGTCAATCATTAGGTAATGTTTAGAGAGTTCATTAGTAAACATTAACAAGAACATAATCTCATATTTCCAGATGTGACTATGATCTGTAACTAATGATCTGTTAATCATTACATAATGTTTGCCAATTATTTATCAATGGAAGTTATTATAAAGTGTTACCAAATGTTTTTTTTAAATGTTGGAATGGCAATGAATGATAATATTTAACCGTCATATATACTGTAGGTGTGTATGTAAGATTTTGTGATTGTAGTATTTAACACACAATCAAATAAAGTCTGCATTATTTGTGGCAGCTTGCAATATTAGCAAAACATGAAACTTTTTGCCTGAGGTTGATACATTAATTTATCAGCCTTCATTAATTAGTATCTTTTTTCACAATATTCTGGAAATCACCGCTTTATAATCATTATAAATATCTAGATATTTTTAGCCTTTGTATGTGTCAGAGAAAAAGAAAGGTATTTTTAATCAGAATATTAGCAACACAGGAAACAGCTATATTTCTCAAGTAAGGAAAGTTTTCATCTTATTCCCGTTTGGGGTGAATTCATTACAAGCAGTATTTCAGCGTAGCATATGTTGGAGAATTGTACAAGGCCAGTGTGACCAACTATATTGCATATTGCAGTAGCATGGCATATAATGACGTATACAAAAAATACTTCTTCCACAACGACTCTCAGTCCAAATAGAGCAACGTTGTCATCACTCTTAAATTAACCTATTAATGACTTATAGTTGTCGTTAAACAAGAATAGGACAAAAATACTGCATACATAACCTTTAAATGTTATCTTTCCTTCTTAAAAGTAAAACAGAAAGAAGTGATGACCACCAATTCCAGCAAATAAGGAATGCGGACATTCTGTTAATTCACTTTAGCATTTGCTGCAATCTACTAGTGTAGTATTATGGCGTTTCTGCTAGTATATCTAACACATCTTGAATTCTCCACAGAGGAAATGTATTACAAGGGCAATGGTTGCAACAATCTCCTTCTACTTCTGGGGGTTTATGACTGGGGTTGATGCATGTACAGCTTATGATATTCTGTAATTGGATTTCCAGAAAGCTGTTGACAAAGTCTCTCACAACTGCCTAATCCCCAATCAGCAGTGCAGCGTTGAGCATTTTCCTATAGCTGGGTAGAGAGCAACGGAAGCATGCAGCCCAGAGATGTCATTGTAATATCAAATGGCATGAGGGGATGCTGGGGATTTTTTTTAGCATTTGACAAAACACATTTTGCAGTGCATACAATAATCTCAAGAGGAGAACAAGCTATCATCTAACCTAACTCATATCTACTAGATAGTGTATCAGGTAATGAAGCCAGTGATGGTCCACTGACATTGAAAAACAATTACTCTTCCAAAAGACTAATGATAGATATCATTGTAAAACTTACCAAAAATATTTTAGTAGTACCATGGTGTTAGATCATGGTACTGAATGATTATTTTCATATCCCACATTATTTATTTGACAATCCAAAGCCCACTGTAATGCCATGGTACATTTTGTCTTGTTAGTGAAAACATTAGCTTTCTACATTTTCATCTAATAATTTATAATTAAATTACAGTTAAGCTTCCTTGTTCTTACAATAGCTGGTTATGTTATAAGCTGGCTATGTTTAGATATTCTTAATGTATGTACAGTAGCTTTATACCAAACAATGTGTTAATTTATTCAGCCGAAACAAAAACTGTCATAAACAGCTGGTTTTCTCACAAAAAAGTTGTTCTTTTTCGCTACTACAAAGTGTAAAATGTTGTGTGGGTATTTACATTTCAGTGAGCAAGTGCTTCCTTAATGATCAGAAGCTGTCTGAAATCACTGAATGAAACCGTTCAAACTTGCGAGATTTCAGGATGGTTTGTTGTAACAAAAACTGTAATGCAATTTATGTCACGTATACACAAAGCTGAGACCTTGGACTGAGTATTTCTAGCAGCTAACTTCAGCATGCTAGTCGCCCCCGTATCTGAAGCAAGAGTGGGCAGTGTGCCTCGCTGAGGAGAGAGCTCAGGGAAAGTAGTCAAGGAGGCCATTTGCAAATCGACTCTTTCTCTGGGTAACTTAGCTGCAGTTTCCAAGAGAGGCTATTTTCAAAGGGGAGAGACGAGAACTGTGGGTGGTGTGTGTTTCAGCTGGGTTTCTTGTAAAGCGGGATGAAAAATAGAAGCTCATGATGCACCATCTAGTCTCTCTCTTTCTGTGCTTGTCTCTTTTCACTCAGCTTTTCTGAATTCTTAGACTCAACTCACTCATATCACCCACATATCTATCCATCGCAGCCTCCTCCACATCACTGATGTTAACCTGCAAACAACTGATCGGCTCTTGTAACATAGCTTTTACCATAGAGGTGTTCTCAAATTATATGTAGGAATTCATGACAAGCAGTGCCTGATAAAACCCCTATCCTGGCAAGAAAGGGATTTGTATTGTTTGCTTGATTAAGGGCATGAATTTAAAGCAAGTCCCCCAAGGCACTCTCTTTTCAGCTCTAGTGTTACTGTCCAGAATAACTAAACAGGCCACAGGCGGCAGGGGAGAGGACTCTTTAACCTTGAAGATATCATGTAAAGAATGCTCTCCGCTTCTCTCTACCTCGCACTCAAGCCTACTTTCGGTCTTTAAGAGTAGACAGTCCACTTTCCTATCTCAGCTTTCAGGAGTCGCTGCTGAGGTTGTAATGCAAGAGCAAAGAGGGACTCCTGCCCCTTCTTCATTACAGGCTCAGCCTCAAAATCCCTTTATTTCAGAACTTGGCAGTATAAATATATATATATCTCTGCATATCTTATGCTTCGCCTGCAGGCACCCCGCAGATGTGTCTTTTAAGAGTAGCTCAGTGACTTGAGGTAAAAACGTACCGGAGACCATCAAAGGGATGCAGGCTGCATCCCAGTTTGCAACGCCCTAATCAACGGGGATGTCCTACTTCTTTAAAACCAGTTCAAGTTTAGTGGTAGAGAAATTCCCCTTCTCCCTCCTTCAAATCTATCTCTATAGTCTATAGCATTCAAATTAGGAAGCAAACAAAGTCATCGTGGGGTGAGGATGCAGTCGGCACCGCTCAGAATCCTCTCATCACTGACACCCCACATGGAAAAAACCTATATAAACATATATGTTTCAATATATGTTTTGATATAGGTTTTTAATGTATGTGAAATATATCAAATTGACCGTTTTCCTATATTATATGTACATATATGTACATATACTGTATGCACACACACACACACACACACACACACACACACACACACACACACACACACACACACACACACACACACACACACACACACACATATATATACACACACAAATATGAACACATATGCACACATATATTTACACAAAAACCTGCTAGGCAACATAAAAGTCCAAAATATAAAAATGTACATTATGTATTTACAAGAACAATCAAATAGTACAAGAATAAAAATGAGACAAAAAACTGAACAGAAAAAAAAAAAAAAATTATCTTTATTATTCTTTGAAGGTCTGTCTTGACGCGCCTCATCCTCCTCCTCCTCCTCTTCCTCTTCCTTCCTGCACTGTCCAATGACGTTTGATAGGAAGTCCGAGATTTTTATTTTTTAATTTATTTTTTTGGTGCACAAATATTTAGCGGATGAGCTTTTCTTTCACACGGATCTGGTGTTTTGGAAGAGTGAAACTGATGTTTTGAAACCATGTCCCAGAGTGGATGTATTTAAAAACGGTACCTTTGTGTTTTGTCTGTATGGCGAAATCCGTACACTTTCGGAAAATATAACGTCATCAGCCCACGTCTCGCCCCTAGTCAAACATCACTACATCACGTAACAGCAACAAAGACATGAACAAACACTGAACGATTGTATTTTTTTTTTTACATTAACGCGGATTAATAAATGTATTGTTCAATGTTCGTTTATCAGGTTTATCAGCAAATCCATGTCTTCTTCTTCGTTTTAAGTGTATCTCTGTGGCAGAATTACAGCGCCACATGCTGGTCTGGCATGTATATTATATCGGTTTAGTGTGGACGCGGATATTTCTTGAGACGAGGGAAAACAATATCGGGGGTCCGTCTCCATGTGGAAGGGGCCGAAGAAGTAACGGGTCCTTACGGTTATGGATAGAATGTATGTAGAAAATATGAGCTAGGCATCATGTATGACAGTCAAAAATTGAGATATGAGCTACAAAATGAGCAGATCCTGCCATTAGCTATATAGCCTAGAAGACATATCTTGTATGTGTAGGGCTTATATGTGGATATGAAGAAGCAATACAGGAGACCTATATTTCCTGTATATGCAGATATATGCACCTAAATTTTGCCTATATGTGTCATATATATATATATACACATATATGCAGCATATATGTAGCATATATGTGCATATACACTGCATATAGGTTTCATATATATGCATATATCCACATATAGGTTCTTTCCATGTGGGACTGGCCTTCATTAACAGCATCCTTATTTGGCTCACACATCCAGCAGATTCTAGAGTCTGTGATACCAGTGGGCTGCACAAGGAGGATGAGAGCAAACGAAAGACAGTAATAGAGACAGAGGAGGCGGTGTGTTCACAAGAACCTGCAGTCCAGCAAGAACAGCAATGGCGATGTGAGGGATGAGGAAAGAAAGATTACCCAAGAGGCCCTCGGGTTAACACAGAGCCTGGGTCAGGGCCACAAAAGGGAACTCACAGGTGATAGAAATGGCAGCCACTCGAACGCTGAGACAGCCAGAGTTTCAGAGCCGCTGACTTTAACAGAAGTGAAAGATTGGCTGCCGTGAAAGTCTGTGGTGCTTATTCTGCGCAACCAGGTTCCCAGGTCACCCAAGCTAGCATAAAAGCACAAAGACAGGCTTAGGAGCAATTGTCCCTTTTCAGATGTCTTTAAACAGTGCTTCACTTCTGACGGATCACATTTTTCCCCTTTCTTTTGCAATTCCGAAAAAAGGACATCTGAGCCAAGCGCAGCATTGGGAGCTTCAAGCATGGAATCGCTCCAGATTGTCTTTTCAGTTTGCAGCTGGATAGGATTAGGGATCATATCCGCCTGGGGTGAACTTTCTGATCCACATGCAAGCCTAACAAGAAAACAATCCAGCTGAGGAACTTTAGGGGAAAAGCAGCGAGAGCCCACGCAAAGAAAGAGGTAGAGAGTTATAAATAGGAGCCATGTGTCAGGCCTTGCATTTGCAGACTGATTTGAGAGTGACTTAATATTTCATTACCTGCCACACAAACAGCCATGGTCACATAACGCCAAGCTGAGAAGTCTTCCTATGGAATCTACCCACAGCTTCTGCTTGCTGATGTGTGGAGTGCCGAGAACAACTGCTCAAATGAACTACTTCCTAAGGAACATGGGATGAACGTGGATGAGAGAGCAGACATCCTGATTCTTTAACTCATGGAATTGATTAGGGTCAGTGTAACCCTAAAATTTCAGTAAACCACAAATTCCAACAAGAAATAAGAAAAGTACAATATACAGCCAGACATTATCACAAATTAAGCTTAGTAAAGTAGCACCTGTTTCAGTTACTGGAGCTGGATGAGCATCTGATATACAGTGTTGCCAGCATTTGACATTTGTGAATATTAGGAAACATCTGAATTGCCTTTACTGACCAAACAGAAAGTACCCCCCCCCACAAAAAAGTGGCATAAATGTAAGAATATAACATTTTTACTGATTTCATCATACATGTTCTCAAATATAGATCTACAATAATTAGACACTATGTTTTGTCTTGGATTCAGTTAGACAACTGACTACTATAATGCAACACAGTTGTAAGCAGTATTATTCCAATACATTTTGTCAACTGACACTGAGGAATCAATCGAAATTGTATCCAAATTGCAATACAGTTGGGCTGGGGGTTCTATAATTGTGAAAATGTCAATAAAAAGATAGAATATCAAAACTGCTGGATGTTATTGATGTTCATATTGGTCGTCTTCTCTCTGTCTATCCCTCTCTGTCTTTGTTGTTATTTTTTTATTTTTTTTGAAAGCAGTCTTTAGCTATTGTATCTTGCTCAATTTGACCAGCCTATTTGACACCTTAGTTAAAGATCAATGGTAAATGATGATACCCCATACACTTGGATAACATTGCTCCGTCAAACCTTACTTTGAGTCAAGTAACAGAGAACAGAGGGGGCACTGCATCTTAAAGCTAGTCTATAGAACATGTTGGGCATCTTAAGCATAATAGGAAATATATCAAAATTTGAATTACAGCAAATTTCTTTAAACCAGAGTAGCATTGGCTGGACTCTATTCTGGTTCTATTTGTAGCTAGCTGATGGAAGACTGCATTCCATAGATAGATAATTTTATCATATGAAATCTTCACATATTTTTCCTACTTCTGGCCTGCATATGTACAATCTTATCAGGTGTTTGTGCAGACACAGATAATGTGCTAATCTTGTCCATTTCAGCATTTCATCACTTTAGAAATCTAGTAGATTTATGTGGTTAAGCTACACCAAATGTTAACTTCCTCCCTAATGATGCCATCTTTCCTGCAGGGCAATGGTTTGGAAGCTATCAGTGTGCCTGGGATTGGGAGAATCAGCTCTTAATCCAGGGATCTTCATTAATCTTGACTGGGTCTGGAGACGTATGTGAGTTCTCTGAACAGGCTACTGAAAGCTTGCCAAAATCATGCTCCATAATAAACCTGGGATGGCAGCTATTTAAAAGCCTGTGCTAGTTCTGCACACTCCGTTCAAATGTGACTTTTGTCATCGTTTGTTTCTTTCCTATGCCTCTTAAATACATATTCCACAAAGCCAGAGCAAGGAACAATTGAGGGGTCCTGGTGCACCAGAGTAGATAATGGTAACGGTTTTCCATTATTCCCTAAGAAAGGCTGAAGCCCCCTGAGTGTTAAATGTATTTGAAGACATCACTCTGACCTTCAGAAGCACAACAAAGCTGAAACATAGACCTAAGTTGGCAAAGAAAAAGAGTACAGGCTGAGAATACATCAGAAAAAGTACAGGCACTACAGCACAGAGATCCCCAGGTCTCTAATAACTGATATTATGAAGCTTGAGATTTGAAAAGGAATAAAACGTATAAAAGTCAATTTTATGTTTTTAAATAGACCAAGAACAGTAAAATGTGTTTTGAAGAAGACCTTTTTTCCTACACTGGGTGTCCCAAGCATAAAAGCAGTTTTGAAATTCAGAATTTATCCCTAAATTGTACAAAGTACAAAGAGTGCTTTTATTTCATCTGAACAACAACAGGATAACAAGAATTTACTTAATATGAAATGTTGTGCCAAGAACCATCACCCCATTTTAATCTGAAAAAGTTTACATATAATAAACATTTTATTCAAAATCAAAAAAAAAAAAAAAAAAAAGAGCGGAGTAAATGAAGATTGCGTGAGTATATAAAATTCAAAGAGAATTTTAATTTTCTACCTCAAAATTGGTTTTGTCCTTCAAATCCATAACATTTTTATAGATTGTACAACTTGTACAGTCACCTCAGGAGCATTGTGCTCACATATGAAAATGATTTTGTCCTGGAAGCTCATTTTGAAATGGTTAAACTGATTGATTAGTTGAGCAGTCCCTGGTCTCTCTTTCTGTTCACGCTTTCTGAACTATTCGGTGAATCTTTGAAAGAACAGTGCATCCTGTTTCCCCCTACCCTACTGCTGGTTTGTCACAATCACAAAGCCCTTTTTTTTTCTTCCACAGCTGTGACGCATGAGGGATAAACAGTCCATAATAACAAGTCATTTTCATTTATGTGATTGTGCACACCAGGAGCGTGTCATAAGGTTTGCCATAAACCATCTGCAGCTTTGCTCTGCAGATAAATGTTTTCAAAGCATAAATGAGATTTTATGAGGCTGTGGGAATGTTTACTCTTATACTTATCATCATTCTGATATCATCTTCAATAACAACAAGGGCAAGATCTGTCATCTGTTGATTTCTGCCTCAAAGTGATTTAGGAGAAAGGAATTTCTTGAAACATGGTCCCACGAAAACAACAGGTAGATAAGAGCAGCGCTCCATCTAATAAGAACTCAGCGCCAGACTGGCGCTACCATTGCAACGCTGACAAAACATCCCCTTGGTTTTGAAAATGGTCAAAGTGCTACTTCAGCTGGATGGATAGTGTAAATAGCACCTCAAACAACTAGAGACTTGAAAGCCGCTGTTTTATCAAACAACACCTGCGAGCACCAGTGATACCAGGATAAATAAGACACAACTACTATACTCCTCAGCTTCCCTTTGATATTGCCATTAAAAATTCATTGTGTTTTATTTGCCTTCAAGTGAGTGAAGTGTTTGTTGCCCCTGTCTTCCCAATGCTATCTCTTAGGATCTCTCCAGAGCTCGATTCTGGGAACACATAGCGGTGATGGGTCTTGTAATGTTCTTTGAGGAATAAAGCCTTAATTAAACCTGATTTCATAACACTGTCCACCACCGCCTCACTCCACAGGATGATGTCATTGTTCTCATGTAATGGCCAGGCCTGTGAGATCATGTCGCTTTGGCAAGGGCAGTTGTTCAGGACAAAGGACAGCGGCAACACAAACAACACAAAAATCTACTGGTGGAAGGACAGGGCATGGAGTTAGTGTCCTTTACTGACAAAAGCACATTCCATAACATCTGATTGTCTTGCTGCCGCTTTGGACCTTGAAACCGCTATGGAACCGCTGCAACTTCACTGATGAACCACCATACTCTGATGACCATGGACAATGACTGTCTCTAAGGGACCTTTCCAGCATACTGATCAGCATACAGAACATCTGCATATATATGCCAGTATATTGCTTTTTTTGTGCTGTCTTTTCTTTAAACATGAGTCAAATAAAAAGAAAAACTAGAAATTTACAGTATTTTCTTAAGAGAAATTGTGTGGTACTGTACGTGCCCATGCACACACTCTGAGTCATCTGAGTGGTTTTTTGCAGGTTGCTAGGGTGTTGTAGGTGGATGTGATTCAAAGGGCTCATCCCCATGTCTAAATGATATGGACTGAGTTCTTCTTTCAGTGTAAGTCTATGGGATTTATTTATTTCTTTTTACAGTATTATCATTTGAAGCCCAATCACAAGAAGGGCTTAAGGATCCCGAGCAGGCCGCAAGGGGGAGGTAGGATTTCAGCCAAAAAAAGAAAAAGAAAAAAGTAGCATGATATTATTATAAAACATTTTTCATTATGTTTTCTTAAAACAAGACAGAAATCATGGAATTAAAAGTCATTATTTTATTGTATTGAAAAGCTCAGTTTTCAAAAGTAAGACATGATTTAAAAAGCGGAAATCAGAATTTTGTGTTCTTTTTTTGTAAGAAAAAATACAGAAACACTTTATTTCTATAGTCCACTTCTATAAGTAACTTGTCAAGTCCATGTCAACTAGCTGTCATTAGAGTATTAGTAGACTGTCTGCATGATATCTGCTAACACTTTATTTTGATGCTCCTCAACACATTTTACTGTGTGACTGCAAATACATAACCATAACCCTAACATAACAGCCCTTTAACACTCTAATATGAGTTAGGTGGCAAGTTTTAAATTTATTTATAGGCAGTAGAAAGTCTGTTGAGGACCATCAAAATAAAGTGTTACCAATTATGCAAATAATTTTGAATTTAGTTTAAAAATATTTCATCTAAATACTGTACATCTAAAATTAATAGTGAAATATTTAACACATGTATATATATCCAAATTGTACATTTACTGTATATAACTGAACATGTACAGCTCCCTATATACTTGAGAAGGGGGTCCCTTGCAGTGGCATCATAATATTTGGGGGTCCTTGGTATAAAACAACAACAACAACAAAAAATAATTATAAAAAATAATAACAAAAACACCCATCAACTGGTATGAGGTGATATCCATGTCTATGTCAGAAATTATTCAGGACAAGTTAAGTGTGGAAGTTTTGGGCTGAATACCACGTATGAGGAATAATAACAGCAATAGTGATGCTTGCCCTATAGCAATCATCTAATAATTGGTAGATCGATTACTAGTAGTACTATAATAAGCAGTTTCATATTGTGCTTTGAGTCCTCATATAGAGCTACCAGAGATTTGTATTTATTTATTTTGTATTCTATGTCTATGTATCCTCTTTTAAATGATCTTTTAGCACATTATTTGTACCCTTGACCGTTCTCTGTTGAAGATATCATTCCACTTAAAGCATACAAATGAATTGCCAATCGTCCTGGGCCCTTGATCCATCCTGGTTTCCTTCAGCTGAATGTCAAATGCAATTGTCTGCAAAGCCTGCTTTCAAATCTCTTCAAGCACATCCATGGAGGGAAGGTCATTCCTGTCATCTCCTAATGGCCATGATTTCATCAGCACATGTAAGATTAAATGAAGCCTCCATACACAGGTAAGCAAGTGTGATGTGATTATAGTGGCCAAATGCTAAACACATAATACCACTGAAAGGTACACTCACTTTAGAATATTTACTTTACTTGTAGTGGACACGAAAAGGTATATTTATCGCTGCCAATGATAGTCAATTAGAAATTCGAAGACAATGTCTGCAGACCTCCAAGGAGGTCTATCTGGAGATACATTTTCAGTACTGTGGTAAATGAAAGTATGCTATCTGTTATTAGTGGTGCTTAGCACAAGCATCATTAATGTTCATTAATAAAACAAACATAATCCACTGTGTCTTTTGCAGCTTAGATGTCGGAGTAAATGACAACTGCTATTTTCATTATTACATTCAACAACAGGACACCTCAAGTCACGGGTCTAAGGTAAGCTAGTCCAGTCTGTGCTGAAATGCTACTGTCAATCAAACTATTGTGGGAGTGGCCTGTTTTTATGATGTCACACAGACAGGCATCTGAGATCAGCACAATTTAAGAAAGGGGTAAAGATTTTAGTAGATTATTATTTTTTTTTAAACACTGTGTGGATTTTTATCATTATAGGGTGGTTATGTACACACACCACCAACACACATTACAGTTCAAACTAATAAAAGTGCATGTACAGTAGCATCTGATGACCACTTTAAGCTCTTTTGTCACGACTAGTGCTTCATGGGATTCATACCTGAGCGTTTCGTATTACAAATGCAATGATGTGAAACACCGAAGATGCCAGCTAGATCGGAAAATCCATTTATATTGAGCTTTAAATTTAGGTATGGGGTTGGATTAAGGGATCTAAAATACCCGCATTAATATGTGCTTGTAAGTACTAATAAACAGTCAGTGTGCTAGTAATCCTTATGAAAATAAAAAGCAACTAGTTAATAGTGAGAATTCGTCCATAAAATAAAGTGTTATAAAAAGTTTTTTTGCAAAAACAAAACAACAAAAAGGCAATTGACTAGATGGTTGACTCTTAAGTCTTGGGCCACTAGAAAATTATGTGGCAACCATCCCATAAAAACTCTAGAAACAACCAAGGAAACCCTATATACTTCATTATAATGCCTTGACAATCACCACCATTGCTCTAGTGAGTACACTGAAAAGCACCACTCATGTTTGCATTTAGAAAATGTAAAAATCTGTACTTCTAAGAAGATAGAAGAAATAGCAGAAACTTTTTGAATGTATGCATGTATGTGTGAATATTTTTGATAAGCAGTTTATTCATTCTCTGTCCATTTTCTGAGTCTCTCTTCCTTCCTAATACCTGAACAGTTAATTCATGGTGGGACAGCAACTGTCCACTTGCCCTGAAGACATCCTCCCTCTCATTTGACAGATCTCCTCCGGCTCCAGCAATGCTGGACACCACGATTCTGACGAGAGGTCCAGGCATATGTAGCTTTTTTGGCTTCAGATTGCGAGGGTGAGAATGACCTGACAAAACACCTCCGGTGGACCGATGCTCTGGCTAATGAGAACAGCACTGGGCCAAGATACCATAGACGGTCAAGGGCATCTGTGAGAGAAAGTCATACATGACTTCACGATTTCATGTTGAAATAAAAGTGAGACACAGTTAGAAAAGAAAGAGGCAGAACAAGTTGTGTCTTTCATCTTTCAGCCAGTCATTATATATGCTCTTTGCAGCTGAGTGTTTGATTACTGTACAAGCTGTGCTGTCCTGCTGACTGACAGTCATGAAAAACCTTGCCACTCATGAGAGATTAAGAGTTTGTCAAACTGTCCTAAAAATCAACCCTCCTTAAGTGCTACTGGCAGAGCATGGCACAGCTAACACCGCAGGTTTGAGTTCCAGATAAAACTTAAATAAACAGCAAAGCTATACCTCACAAAGTGGCCAAGGCTGGACATGCTCAGATTCACCCCTGCTGGTAGATACTGTACACCATCTATACCATCTGGTTCCAGTAAGCAAATTTTGTCGCAATCCAGGATTGTTCTGGATCAGCAGCATTCATTAAGGTTTTTTATTTATTTTATTTTTTTAATGTGCGCACATTTGGAGAACTCTTGATATCTTCACACATTTTCTTTGTGTTTCTTTAGACAGAATACATTTTGTTCCTGGTTGATGTGATTTCCTGATTTACACGATCTGATAAGCATTAGTGGCTTTCAGCTGTATGTTATGACTCAGAGGAAGATCATTTGCTGCTCATTATTCCTAAACCATCTTCTGATGAAGAACTTCCACCACACTTCCATGTTGTATGTAACAAACCCAAAGAAACATTTCTACACGTGAAACATGAAGCTAACAAACACATAGTTATGATAGTATATGATTTATATGTGGTTTTCATAACAATAAAAGGTATAAAATAATATAAAATTTTATTACCAAACCCACATTAAAGTACATTGCTGTCGCAAGTTATTGCAAACACTCGATAGTGGTTTAAAGTAAGTTATTAATAAATATTTGTGAGTAAAAGACTTGACATATGTTTTTGGTTGTGCAGTGTGGATGGAGATTTTTCTTTGAACTTTTTTGTTTGTTGTTAGGATTATATATATATATATATATATATATATATATATATATATATATATATATATATATATATATATAATTCAGAATGTATGTATACAGTGCAACAGCAAAAACTCTGAGAACCCAACAGACCACAATACCAGTTGTCTTAACCTGACTGTATTTAAATATTGAAAAAATTCTGAATTTTTTTTCTAGACATGTGACCATACTGAAATGTGCTCATGCAAAAAGTTATCAAAGAGCGCACATACACAGATGTTTGTTTGCACATTAATAATAATGGACTTACACGTCTAATAATATATGACTTCTATGTGTCACTATAATCATCTTTACCTCCATTCCAATCGTCATCCATCTAAACTTCACTGGTGAGATGCTGCTGTACTCTACAGAACATGGCTTTACACTGATTAGACTACAGTATACTGTATATCCAGAGGCAGATCGAACAGTCTAGAACAGAGACAGCTGTGGTTGAATGTAATACTAAAAAATCCCTCCCTTTAGCACTTTGGTGGTGCATCGCCCTATTGAAGAAACCACCCATGGTTTTCATTTTAAAACAATGTGTTAAAAAGAAAACGCACTAGTACAGACAAAGCCTCAGTTGATGTGTTGCTTGGTGAGACGCAAAGCTTTAGATTCTTTTGGAACAATTTTTGTCAGTGGAAAGCAAAAAATTGCATAAACTAACCAGTGAAGTTTACTTGATTCGAACTTCTTATTTATAGGAGTTAATGTTGCGATTTTCAATACAACTGCACTCATGCTAATATTGCTTTATTAATTTCACAGTTCTGTTTGCTGCCACTATTAGCATTCTCTACCACTGAAGCAAATTTGAATAACATAAAACCAAGCTATATTGTAGCTCTTTTTCAGAAAAAGTATAACAGCAGACTGCAGAGCGATGTGGCCAAATAACCATCTGCTAGCCGGGTGTGTAAGAAACTGGTGGGTGCCATAAAAAAGGGGGTAGGCACATGTAAAATCTTGGCAGAAGAGATGCACACCATTAGCCTAATGACAGAATGAAAGATGGGCAACTTTGTGCAGACGGAGAGATGAGATTAAAGGGCCTAGGAATGCAAATTTGTTCTTTAACAAACATCAAGAAAAGTAAGCTCACGAAGAGAACAAAAATGTCCATCGGTCTCACTGTTCTCTCATGCTGCTAGGAGGAAGACACAGTCAGCTTTAATTCAGCTGTGGCCATCAGAAAAGAAGCGCTGCACCCACAGTCTTTTCATGTTGCTTCTTTGCCTTTGAACTGCTCGTCTAAATGTACCTGCGACTTCAAGCCTTGAATGGCATAATTGGAAAACAGAAGTAATTAGGGAGCTACCACCGTCCCCTCCCCTTTCACCTCTTGTCAACCATACTTCAAAGTAGCACATCTGTCTTAGTCTTGGGCAAGAAATGTATTGAACATTCAAAGCCCTGCCTGGAGGATTAGCATGCTCAAATATTGTTTAGCTAGTGTCACTAATTAATTTAACAGAGCGGCTTGCAATTCACTTTAACATGCAGCGTTTTCTGGAAAATAGTTGCAACATGAAATGTAAGTTATCGACTTATCTTGCAGGAAATGCTGACTGTGTTGACAGAATAACATTTTAACATAAAAATAAATAGAAAAAATAGAGCTTTAATAAATTTTAGTTAAACAGAAATAAAAACAAAAAACAATAAAATGTTCAATCAGGCTAATTGAATAAACAAATTTCAAATGGACTTTGACAAATGTCCAATGGAGGCTATTTGCTCTGTTTAATCACAAGTGGTATATGGCCTAGACGTGTCAGGCAAAACCTTTTTGTGAAACAGCAAATGCACATTTCATAAAACTTCAATCTCAGGGATCCTGTGCTTAATGTGCTTAGAGAAGGACAAAGGAAAACAAGGCACTGCAGTTTGATATCAATTTGGTTGTATTGATCCCAACAGAGAATGGCAATTTTATAAGCATTGGTAAGACAACTTGTTTCAGATCCCTATCAAGGGAACGGATTCCACTCCGTGATTTAGGTACATGTGTAATTTCAAGATGAAAGAGAATTGCAGAACCTTTCTGAGGCAGTCCAGCTGTTAACAATGCCCTGGCACACAACGAGAAATCAAAATCTCAGTTAAATTCTCTCAAACATCACAGACAATTTCCTCATTTTTGAAGGGTAAATATCTTTTTTTTTATCTAATCTGTACAAGCATAAAAAAAGAAAAAAAAAAGATTCCAGAGATTGGTTAAGAACCCACAGTCAAAAGCACTGCACAAAAACTACTATGAGCTACAGAAGTGAAATCATGTCCCAAACACAATTCAGCACGCTGGGAGATAAATTCATGCGTCTTGGCAGATACATCTGCTTTGATTAGCACCAAACAAAGCGAAATGTTCAAAAGTTGAATTTTCTACCAAAGTTCCACGGCAAAACTTAGACTTGCTTAAGACCCGATTTGGCAGCAAACAAATGAAGGATTACATTCACTGTGGCAAAACAAACACAGACTTCTGACTGGACAAAACACGAAAAGATAAAATCTTCTCTCTGAGACAAAATAGATCATATGTAAATATTTGCAATCACAAAAGATGTGGTCTATTAAGTGCAATATGTTAAAATCTCAAATGTTGTGTTGTGTTCTGCGAATATAAAGACATCCTGCTCTCCTTGAAATAATGTATGCTGTCTGAGAAGATTCATATCTCATTACAGTGAGGAGTGACAGAATGCCGAATGTACTTGGGTACTGAATTAATGTAAACAAAACATGCTTAAATGTGCTGTTTGCTTTGGTGTCGCAGTTGGCATATTGTGCATACTGTCTTCACAGTACACATCACAGCTGATTCCCTATGGCAAATAAGGCCCTTATTTCAAGCTCCAGCAATCGCTGTACTTTGTTGTACTCAACATACTTCAGTGACTCAGAAATCTGTGTAAGTCTATAGGCAGTAGAGATAAATTGTCATTTTGAGTCTATTTATTCTATTATTTTAGTGAACCCTGCATTTCTGCCAGAACATTTTGCAGTGGATGGCCATTTCATTGTGCTTGTGTGCAGACAGTTTTGACAGTGCTGTCTTTGGTGTACAAGCAGTTCTGTATCACCATTACGACAATGGATCAAACATATATTCTTCTGTACTTCGACAGCGTTTGATAGGAGCAAAATTTGTTATTATTAAATAATAAAAATGAAAGACTAAATAAGATGCAAGAAAATATTGAACAGTCGCAAATGACTGTCGGTCTCTTTCCCTGTCGATCCATTTCAGTCATGGGGATCTCACAAAACCTGTCAATAAATGTTCAGGTTTCACTACAAAATCAATGTTTGTATGTATGTATGCATATATATCTACTGAAAAAAAAAATATTAATACAAAATAAATAACTGCAATATTATCAAAACATGGTCCCAAAAATCAGTGATGGGCAGTAGTGTCGCTACAGGTGACTACATTTCTCAGTGGCATGGTGTTTGCTGAATCAAATAGTTTTTCAGTAGCAAAGCTCTGTTTTTGATCAAGTAGTGCGGTAGCATCAACAAAAGCTACATTTTTCAAAGCATTGTGAGAGATGGCCCTCACCAAAGCCACTAGAAGGCTGCAGTCATTAGCCGAAAAAGCGCAACGGCTAAAGCTAATGCTTCCGGTCTGGCAGTATGTGGGAAAGAAAACCAGAGGCATTTATTTATTTATTTATTACACTAACTTATACTTTTTGATTGAATGTTTTATTTTTCACAAAACTGTTTTATGAGATAAGTCACTGAAGTCACTTTTACCATATATAAATGTATCTGTATAGCCTACAATAAAGCCACAATACCAACTACCAATATGATGTTTCCGGCCAAAAGCAAACATGTATTTTGCCTAAACACCATGTCACAATATGAGGTAAATCCGGCCCTGTACATGATACTGGTTTATGCTGAATAAACAATTAAACTGAACTATTATGCCTGTATATCTGTTTTACTGACAGATGTTAATCACTGAGAGAGCACTGACTTGGTATGTGATGGTTCAATATGAAAATGAAATAAAAAAAATACAAAGATAGCTTAGATGTACAGTAGTATACTTCTTTTGCTATGTTGCTGTAACTTATCTTGGTACATTTCCCACAGCTGTAGCCTTAGTGTAGTGAAGCTTCATTTAATGATGAGTAACTGTTAGCTTAGCTCGCTACATTTTACAAGTAGCTTGCCCAACACTGCCAAAAATATACTCTCTATATTACATAATAATAATCTTTTTATGTAAAATTATTTTCTTTCTTTGTACAAAATACACAAACCTCATCAAAATTCCATCAGAGTGTATAACTCCAACATCACTGAAAAAAAGAGAGAGAAAGACAACTGTACAGCCAAAAATGTCATCTCAGAGTACAATCAACTAGAACTATTTGAGAAGCAGTTTCATTGCTTTACTCAGTCATTCATAAACATTGGTTTGCTACATTGTCACACTGTAAACAGCAATTACCTAAATTATTGATTGATAACCTGACAACACATCAGTTGAACAAGAAACCAGTTTATTACTGTAAGAAGCAAGACACATCCATTTTCTCAGCATATGAAATTGACAATAACTAAGATAAATGATAATAATAATATTAATAATATTAATTAATAAAACTAAAAGCCACTTTCTCTTCCCTGTTGACTGGCCGAGTGAATTTACAGTAAACTGATGCTCTTTGGGCTGACATTTGATCAAACAAACAGTCAGATCTTTGGCAGAAAGACATGGCTAGGGCCTGTAGAAAGATGGAAAGAACAGATGATTTTGTGTTGAAAGTTTGTTTGTGTTTCAAGCCTGCTGTGTGAATGTGGGCTGTTCTGTTCTTAATGAAGGTTTACAGGGAGAGACGTGTGACGCTGCTTCAGCCTTGAAGGCACATCACTTCCCTTAAATAGATTCACCTTAAAAGACATCTACTCCCATGTGACAACATTAAATTAATATGCGCTGATTTTATATAGAGCAACCAGCACGAAAAGCAAGGCGATAAATGAAATCTTGAAACATGTTTCATGGAGTTTAAAGAAATCAATTACACTGATTTGATATTCATAAAGCTTTAGATGTCACTCGGAATCTTTATTACACATATTTCCAATCCGGTATCACATTAAAGACAAGCAAACCAAGAAATTACACTGGGAACCTATTATGCATGCTACAAGGCAAGGCAATTCTTGAGAATGATATACTGTTCCTTATTCTGTAAAAGATGGTGAAAACGCTGTGTACTTCAATTCTTCATGTAAAGGGACGAGCCAGTGAATAATTACTTGCAAGCATCACTATTACTTCTGCCCATACCTACAGTATAAGGGCCTGTAACACACCTTAGCAACCACATGGCAATGCATTTTTGTATTCTGTTGTAATTGTACCAATCTAACTGTCACGCTATCAGTCTCTGTTTCCTGGGTGTCCCCTAGTGAGCGCACTTCTCCTTAGGCACTTCACCACAGGCACTTTAATTCCGCTTGTCTGGTCATGTCGTCACAGTAATTGCACTCCAATTAAATCGCACAGGTGTTGACTATCCTTAGTCATTAGTCTCCCTATATAGAGCTGTCTTTCTCTGTCGTCTTTATGGAGTCCTTACCCTATGTGTGAGTTGTGCTTGTCTTGTGAGTCTTCTCGTTACCTTCTTGTTCATCCGCATTCTTCTCCGTTTCATCCGGTTCCCTTTTTGTTTGGTTTGTCTCTCTAGACAGTTTTATTTTGTATTTAACCTGTTTGTGCAATAAACCTCACCTGCAATTGGATCCTACCTTCTCCTTGTGTTTTTCCCATAACCCAACCGTCACAGAAGGACTCCATCATGCCTAGATCCAGCGGTGTGAGATTTCAAATCTGTTCCCCAGCCACCATGGAGGAACGGAGGGGGAGATTCCGGAACTTAACCACCCTTCATCAAAAGGGAAGCGAGGTGGGTGGCCTGGCGCAAGTGTTTTGGACTTTGGCAGTCGGGTTAGGTTACAATGATGCAGCACTAAAAGATTTGTTTAATAATTGCCTGGATGATCCTTTACCTCAATGGGAGATGAAGGGGTTAGAGATCCTGGACTTCTGGGGGTTTACCAAATACCTGCACCATCGTGCTCAGTGGGATGCAACAACCACACCTGAGTTTCCAGACAAGACTGCCACCTGCCCAGCGCCACAGCACAAGATGGCCACCAGCCTAGCACCACAGCACAGGATGGTCGCCAGCCCAGAGCCACAGCTTAAGATGGACGACTCAACGCCTGAGTCTCCAGACAAGGTGCCGTCGACTCGCCATCGTGGAGGACGGAGGAGGAGGAGACAGGCGTCGACCGTCCCTCAAGGCCTGGAGAAAGTCCCAGAGGCCGAGGCTGTTCCCGATGCGGTGCCCGATGCAGTTCCCGAGGCGGAGCCCGATGCAGTTCCCGGGGCGGAGCCCGATGCAGTTCCCGAGGCGGAGCCCGATGCAGTTCCCGAGGCGGAGCCCGATGCAGTTCCCGAGGCGGAGCCCGATGCAGTTCCCGAGGCCGAGGTGGTGCCCGACGCCGAGGTGGTGCCCGATGCCGAGGCGGTGCCCGATGCTGTTCCAGAGGCCGATGCAGAGGCGGTGCCCGATGCTGTTCCAGAGGCCGATGCAGAGGCGGTGCCCGATGCTGTTCCAGAGGCCGATGCAGAGGCGGTGCCCGATGCTGTTCCAGAGGCCGACGCGGTGCCCGAGACTGTTCCCGAGGCGGAGCCCGAGGCTGTTCCCGATGCCGAGGTGGTGCCCGATGCAGTTCCCGAGGCGGTGCCCGAGGTGGTGCCCGATGCCGTTCCCGAGGCGGAGCCCGATGCCAAGGCGGTGCCCGATGCTGTTCCAGAGGCCGATGCTGTTGCCAATGCTGTTCCCGATGCCGAGGCGGTGCCCGATGCCGAGGCGGTGCCCGATGCCGTTCCAGAGGCCGAGGCGGTGCCCGATGCCGTTCCAGAGGCCGACGCGGTGCCCGAGGCTGTTCCCGAGGCGGAGCCCGAGGCTGTTCCCGATGCCGAGGCGGTGCCCGAGGTGGTGCCCAATGCCGAGGCGGTGCCCGATGCTGTTCCAGAGGCCGATGCCGATGCTGTTCCCGATGCAGTTCCCGAGGCTGTTCCCGATGCCGAGGCGGTGCCCGAGGTGGTGCCCAATGCCGAGGCGGTGCCCGATGCAGTTCCCGAGGCGGTGCCCGAGGTGGAGCCCGATGCCGAGGCGGTGCCCGATGCCGAGGCGGTGCCCGATGCTGTTGCCGAGGCGGTGCCCGATGCCGAGGCGGTGCCCGATGCCGTTCCAGAGGCCGAGGCGGTGCCCGATGCCGAGGCGGTGCCCGATGCCGTTCCAGAGGCCGAGGCGGTGCCCGATGCCGAGGCGGTGCCCGATGCTGTTCCAGAGGCCGACGCGGTGCCCGAGGCTGTTCCCGAGGCGGAGCCCGAGGCTGTTCCCGATGCTGAGGCGGTGCCCGAGGTGGTGCCCAATGCCGAGGCGGTGCCCGATGCTGTTCCAGAGGCCGATGCTGTTCCCGATGCAGTTCCCGAGGCGGTGCCCGAGGCTGTTCCCGATGCCGAGGCGGTGCCCGAGGTGGTGCCCAATGCCGAGGCGGTGCCCGATGCAGTTCCCGAGGCGGTGCCCGATGCTGTTCCAGAGGCCGATGCAGAGGCGCTGCCCGATGCTGTTCCAGAGGCCGACGCGGTGCCCGAGGCTGTTCCCGAGGCGGAGCCCGAGGCTGTTCCCGATGCCGAGGCGGTGCCCGAGGTGGTGCCCAATGCCGAGGCGGTGCCCGATGCTGTTCCAGAGGCCGATGCTGTTCCCGATGCAGTTCCCGAGGCGGTGCCCGAGGCTGTTCCCGATGCCGAGGTGGTGCCCGATGCAGTTCCCGAGGCGGTGCCCGATGCCGAGGCGGTGCCCGATGCCGTTCCAGAGGCCGAGGCGGTGCCCGATGCCGTTCCAGAGGCCGACGCGGTGCCCGATGCTGTTCCAGAGGCCGATGCGGTGCCCGATGCCGAGGCGGAGCCCGATGCTGTTCCAGAGGCCGAGGCGGAGGCCGATGCTGTTCCCGAGGCCGATGCTTTTCCCGAGGCGGTGCCCGAGGCTGTTCCAGAGGCCGATGCCGAGGCGGTGCCCGAGGTGGTGCCCGATGCCGAGGCAGTGCCCGATGCTGTTCCAGAGGCCGACGCGGTGCCCGATGCTGTTCCAGAGGCCGACGCGGAGCCCGATGCCGAGGCGGAGCCCGATGCTGTTCCAGAGGCCGATGCGGAGGCCGATGCTGTTCCCGAGGCCGATGCTGTTCCCGAGGCCGATGCTGTGCCCGAGGCTGTTCCAGAGGCTGATGCCGAGGCGGTGCCCGATGCTGTTCCAGAGGCCGAGACCGAAGTGGTGGCCGAGGCGGTGCCCGATGCTGTTCCAGAGGCCGAGGCGGTGCCCAAGGCCGAGGCGGTGTCCGATGCTTTTCCGGAGGCCGAGGCGGGGCTCGAAGCCGAGGCGGTGTCCGTTGCGGTTCCGGAGACCGAGGCGGGGCCCGAAACCGTTCCCGATGCGGTGCCCAAGACCGCTTCGCCCTGGGGGACTCCGACGGTGACCATGAGAACGTGGTGGTCATCCGCTCCGCCCTGGGAGACTCCGACGGTGACCATGAGGACGTGGTGGTCATCCGCTCCGCCCTGGGGGACTCCGGCGGTGACCAAGAGGACGTGGTGGTCATCCGCTCCGCCCTGGGGGACTTCGGCCGCGACCACGTGGAGGTGGTGGCCTTCCGCTCCGCCCTGGGGGGGCTTCTGCTTTGACCACATGGGTGTGATGGCCCTCTGTTCCGCCCGGGTGGGCATCACCTAATGTCCTCCATTTACCAATGTTTTGTTTTCATTTGTTTTTTGTTTTTTCTATTTTCCTCCGTTGGACCTGGCCCTCCGTCCCTCCCCTCTTTCCTTCCGCCGGTCCACCACCCTCCTGGACTCCTTGTTTTGTGTTACACCTTCCTGTCTCTGCCTTTCCATCACGTCTGGTTGTTCCGTCTCTTTTCTTCCATTTTACCTGGTTGGCCTGTCTTTGTCTCTCCTTTTCACCTGGTTGTTTGTCTCTGTTTTCTGACCCTCCGTCCCTCCCCCTAGTCCGCCTCCGCTTCACCTCCCTCCTACCTCTTTTTCTGTTGGGTTTTCCGGGGTTTCAGGTGGAGCATCTGGTAGCTGCTCCGTAGGGGAGGGGGTAATGTCACGCTATCAGTCTCTGTTTCCTGGGTGTCCCCTAGTGAGCGCACTTCTCCTTAGGCACTTCACCACAGGCACTTTAATTCCGCTTGTCTGGTCATGTCGTCACAGTAATTGCACTCCAATTAAATCGCACAGGTGTTGACTATCCTTAGTCATTAGTCTCCCTATATAGAGCTGTCTTTCTCTGTCGTCTTTATGGAGTCCTTACCCTATGTGTGAGTTGTGCTTGTCTTGTGAGTCTTCTTGTTACCTTCTTGTTCATCCGCATTCTTCTCCGTTTCATCCGGTTCCCTTTTTGTTTGGTTTGTCTCTCTAGACAGTTTTATTTTGTATTTAACCTGTTTGTGCAATAAACCTCACCTGCAATTGGATCCTACCTTCTCCTTGTGTTTTTCCCATAACCCAACCGTCACACTAACATCCTTTCTGCATTTTTCATTCACTGTTTAACAAATCTCTGATTTTTAATGCACATGGGTAAAAAGAAAGCTTAGAAATGATTGTGATGGGTTTAGTACATGCTGTCATCTAAACACACTCGGCAACACAACAATTTGAAGATTTTATCCAGCACGCTTCAGATCTTTTATGGTGCTTTTGAAATGCAAAATGGAAAGTGTAGCTGTCACGTTTGGAGAGTAATGGGAAATACTTCTTCACTGGAGTGTTTTTTTTTTTTTTTTTTTTTTTTACAGTTTGTCAGTGTATTCAGGAACAGAAAAAAAAAAAAAATCTATTGTTTTAACATTAAAGAAGGCAAATTTGTGTTACATTTTTCCATATGAAATGTTTTCATGGATACCTTTAAGCGTGCTGACATTTACAAAAAAAATTAATTACAGGGTGTGTGCTCTTGTATGAGGCTAATAATCATTAACCAACCAAGTCAACAGTTATCCAAAAACTCACAATAACTTTTCAGAACAGATATAAAAGTAACTCTTTTGAAGAATCTTTGAAAAAATGTAAAATGCTGTGCTGCATCAAATTGACAATCACACGCTGTATAAAAATGGTAACCTAAAAATAGATGACATCTAAACTATTTGGTTTTGTAAGTCATTGCTGAATCAACCAAAATGTATTGATTTATACCAGCAAAACCAATTTTATTAGTTAAATCAGGCAGACACATATTACCGGTCAAAGGTTTGGTATCAGTGACCAGTTTTAATGATTTTTGAATGTTTCTGAATTTGATCAAAGGCATAGTAAAACTGTACAATTTTACATAGACAGACATTACACAATATAAACATATTGTGAAATGCAATTTATTGCTGTGATTCAAAGCTGAATTTCCAGCATCATTGCTTCAGTTTTCAGTGTCATGTGATCCTTCAGAAATCACTCTGATTTGCTGCTTAAGAAACATTTCTGATTACTATCAGTGTTGTAAACATTTGTGCTGCTTCACATTTTTTTGTCTAAAACCGTGGTCCATTTTATTTTTCAGGATTATTTGATGAATGAAAAGCTAAAAGGGTGGTGTTGGTGCAGTGGATAAAACACATGCCTTTGGTTTGAGAGATCCTGGTTCGAATCCACTGTGAGACATCAATGTGTCTCTGAGCAAGACACTTAACCCCTAGTTGCTCCAGAGGCATGCGACCTCTGACACATATATAGAATCTGTAAGTCGCTTTGGATAAAAGCGTAAGATAAATGTAAAAGGCTAACACTTTTTAGTGCTTAAAACATGTAATCAAAAATGTATTAATGTTAACAAATAAATATTGTTAACCAATAGTCATACAGTAACTAGGTTAATAAGCATTATTTTAGCATATTAACACTGATGTTTGGCTTTATTCTAGTATGAAACATTCACTTTCAAAGATCTATTATAATTCAAATGTATAATAGAAAATCCCAATCTATTTGTATTTTTTTTTCTTGTCGATGCCCTGTTTTGTGTAAAATCATGATGCCAGCTAACAGTTTGTTCCATGTATAAAAATGACACTGGCATTAAAAGGTAATGATGAATCAGATGGTACAGACAGTCTTAAATAATTTTCTCAATGCTTTTTAAAGAGACTGTCAGTACTACTTGTGCCCCTTCATTTATTTGGATTGGTAAAATCCAGCTTCCTTCTCTCCCAGCCCTGTGCTTGCTCAATGCAGGGACATGTAGCCTACTGTTGCTAGAACAATGTTATCTATTATTTATTCTATCATTTTCTTAACGCAGATGCTCTTAACAATGCAGACACTTAATTAGTATGTGATCTCGCTCAACATCACATGGAGATTTGAGCCTACTTTAACATAATCCCACCCACACCTTGACAATTCCAGTTGGAATGGTTGCCTATGTGTAGAGATTTTTTTTTATGTCTTCCCCCCAATGACAGTGCAGTGAAGTAATATGAGGTCTGTTTGTCAATGAGATGACACTGCACAGGCCAGAGAAAGGTTTACAAATCCACAAGGGTGCTGAGGATCAGATCAGCATGAAAGTGTGTGAATGAGTAAAACAACTGGTGGAGAGCTTCACTGAATGTGCTAAATAAGTGAAGATATTCAGTTCTGAGGAATTGCTGGATATCATGGATGCACAAAAAAAAAAAAAAACTGTTCATCCACTGCAACATAATTCAGATGCTTATAAAACAATTAATATGATCATATTTATATACAGTACTGTGAAGTGATGCAAAATTTAGTTTTGGTTGATCTGACATCTATAGGCCTTGTCTGTTAACAAAACTCCTAGGAAATGGTTTGTATATATAAAGGTCAGTCTGATAAATCTGCTGATGTATGGATTTATTTCTAAGCTGAATGGAACTGATTTTCTTTCTTTTATTTATTTTTTTTTTCAGCTTAGGGTGGTCTTTTAAAATCATAACTATGTTATAGTTTATAGTTAATGGTACATAATTATTAAAATAAGTAAAAAAACAAACACATATGACAGTACTTCAGTGACCTATTCATAAACTCACTTGCTTTGATCCTAGATGAATGAGCTGTTTTAAATGAACTAACTGAATGAATGAATCAGTGACTCATTTAGTTGATTTGCCACATCCTACTGACATTTTACTTTCGTATATGGTGTATAATTTATTTGACAAAACTTCATATTTCTATATTCACTCTCTTTTTATATTCAAAAAGCTAATATCATAACATTATTTAAGTAATTGTAACTGCTGTGTAAATGCATTCATGGCAACTCCGAGCTGCATTAAGCAGTCTATCTAAAATATATCTAATTCTGTTCCACTTCTACAGTGCAAATATGTTTTTATGTATGCTAATTTGATATGATTGATAACAGCCCTATAATGTCTTATTATTCTAAATGCATTTATTGAACACATTTTTAGAATTTACAAGAAAGACTTGGCACATGTTTAGAAAAGTTACAAAAATTGCCCTCATAAAGTTAAAATAAATAAATACAAATTAATTAATTAAAATGCCACTGGAAATCAAATAAGGGATCAAATATTTCCCCTTACTGGAAGAGTTTATTTCTGTTGTTGTTTACAGGTTTAAGATTAATTTTCAGTTTTTACCCTGGCTTCACTGAATCATTCAACGTGTCCTCCTTTTTATTCTTATTGAAATGCTCACACAGTAGTTTCCAAAAGCTACCATCAGCTTTACCAGCTGATAATTTTGTGTATACGTATATTCACAATCTGCCTCTTTAAATATTGATATCGGTCGACCACTATTTAAAAAAAAACTAAGATGAACAGTGAGTGTACAAAGACTAATAGGTAATTACTTACTAATATTCCCAAATATTACCTAGTAATATTCCCCAAAACAAAATATTTTGTTTGTGTCCGTCCAATAATTACATGACAAATTATAATCATTTATGTTGTGTAATGATTTATGCTATCTTTCTCAAACCTATCTGTACCACACAGTGCTGGGGTTATTCTGTGTTGCCAAGGGAACTTGCTTTTGAATTCAAAGTGATTTTGACTCAGAAATACCGACAGACTGCGCTCACAAAGCACTTCTATCACTGAATGCTCATCCTCTTATTGCAACACTTTCACTTGCAAATCAGACTGGACAAGCATGGGTGCCACAAAAGAACTGTCATAATTACAAAGGGATTCAATCACAAAAACATCAAAGCAGAAATACAAAACGACTTGTCATGTACTAAGCAAGTGTAACACTAAAGCCAACCACAACAACTGAAAAAATCAAAGGCAAAAGCAAGAATTCTGATAAATATCAGCAGTTCCTCAGAGGAAAACAAAAAACATGATACAAAGAAAAAAGTTATATCAGCCCGAAACTATGAGATTCTCTGCCATTCTACCGTGACCTCTCCACCCTACCCGAACTCGAAAACTAGCTGAAAACACATCTCTTTGTGTTATGTTTCTCTGGCTTCTAAATTCAACCATATCTGTTCTGTCCTTGTATTTATTTTCCATTTTTGTTTGTGACACTGTGTGCCTTGCTTTCATTATGATTTGTGCTACTGTTAGTCATATTCTTATAGTTGATATTAAGCTGTTTAATGCCAATAAATTTGATTTGAAGTCCACAGTGAGGCTTGATGTTAATAGGCTGTGCACATGTGAAAGCAGTAGCTGAATCATTATTAGATTATGGGATAATATATGGGGTAATAGAAACTCTTCACTGCAAAATAGCCTGTTACAGTGTTTCTCCACTTGGTGTGTTACAGAATTAAGCTATAATCTATCAAAGTAGCAACTGGTCTACTAATGATGGACAAAGAAGATAATTAACACAGTTCCTAGAAATGTTCGCACAGAAATTCCAGCAGCTGTTCCACAGTCTAGTTCAGTCAGCGATGGGAAGCAACACTGAGGTAAAAGCTCATAGTACTCACATGCATGAGTGACAGAGAAACTGTTGGAGGACTCCAGGTTATCTACGTTGTAATTGAGATGGAAGGGTTTTTCTGTCGTGTTCTGGTTGGTGTTGTAGAGCTGCACAGCGAATCTGAAAGCACTGTGTTCTTGCACGGTGGAACGCATGAAGAGCCCACCTTTATGAAGACCAAAGAGCAGTAATTCAGAGATGAAGCACAGATTGCATGCATATAAAGACTGTATGAATGCAAAACATATGACTTAAATCAGCACTGGATAGCGTTCGAATCCGTTTAGAGACATTTATGGATGTGTTCCAACATTGTTTTACACGGACTCAATTCGATTTCCTTCCATACGTAGGAAGGAACTTTCTCTTAAGTTTATGAAAAGCGATTGATAGCTGACAGTGGAAACCTAAACAGTTTTGCACAATTATACTCGCAAGTGTTTTTTTTATTATTATTTATGCCAATTTTATCAATTTGCGATGATTCCTTAGATTGCATTAGTGCACTTAATACAACGGATTACACATAACCTGCACATGCATATACATCGAAATCAGACATCGGCATACAAAGCCTAGCAATAAAAGAAGTCAAGCATGTCCGGACGGACTCACCGATATTGATCTGATTGGGGAAGCCAGCGAGGGATGTGCCGAATAGCCATAATAAAAAAAGCAGCGCGCTTTGAGCCATTTTCTCTCCTGCCTCAAAAATCAAGCCTTAGAAAACGAGCAGTTTGAGGAGAATCATAAACGCACAAATCCAGCCGTGAGTGAAGCGGAGCGACTCATGGAGAGCAATTCTTCTGCATGTAAGGAGAGAGACAGACTGAGAGAGAGAGAGAGATAGAGAGAGAGAGAGAGGGACTGGTGCTGAAGATGGTCGAGGCGACTGCAGAGCATCACATTCAGAGTGAGTGCGAGCGGCTCCTCCAATTGGACCAGCAGGGCGATATTGATCAAACTTGAACTGACGTAGAAGAAAAAGGAGATTTGGTAACACTCTCTATGAAGCCTGTAGATTTCATGCATGCGTTCGTTACAGAGGTTTTCGTGATGCACCACAGTACACTTTGTTAGATTTGTTCACGAAGCCACATTTATAATACATTATAACAATTAAATATTAATGTCATAATGCTAAAGCTTTTTACTATAAACAGTTATACCTGTCCATAAAATGTTCTAGCCGCAGTTCTAGCGCTTTAATATAGATAAATATACTATTGTAAGCAAATACAATGGCATCATAGGCCTAATATTTATCTATTCACATAATAAACGTCATTCATTAGTATAGTACTTTTTTTGTCTTCTTCCATAAATAATAATATGTACAGTTAATATATCTATTATGATCTACGGTTGATATAATACTCATCATCGACTAAGTAATATAATGTATTTTAACATGATGTAGCGCATGACTGGTCTTGTGTTGTAGTGCCTTTACTGTTTAAAGATAAAGACATGAGGTAAGTAAAGAAATGCATTCCACCAGTGGTTATTCTCACTACTCATGAGAGCATGCATCTGGTTAAGAGACGTCATGAAAGAATCAAGCAGTAGGCTGCCAGTACAGGTGGAAACCCTCCGGCCTCGAGGCTACCGATATCATATCAAAGGACCTCAGCAGCACCATGTCAAGGGTTCGTGGAGTTTATTCAACGCATGCACTTATCTTAATTAAAACGCAACGTGTGATATGTGACAGGCAGCCTTTTGATGTCTTTAGGTGTGTGCATTTATTTGTTAACACTCAATCTAATTAGTTATGTCGCCAGTGGGCTCCTGTGAACACACAGACCGTTGAATATAAGACAGCGTGCAGTGCAGATGGGGTGTCACGTGGAAGGAAGACTGTATGACATTGTTTAGGAAGGCGCTGACGCGCAACATGAAGCCCCCTGAGCACCATCGATCGCTTTGTTAAGAATCGTTCACCGTAGCTTCACACTTTGAAGCGATTGGATTATCAACGGCATGAAGTAAAGCAGTCATGTTACCTTTTGGGTTTAAAGAGAGAAAACGGCTTCTAAACGTGTTTTTGAAAGTTGAGGCTTGGGCACGCCGCGTTTAAACGCGACACAAATGCTCAAATAACTGAAAGACCAACACAATGGTCGTTTGATGCGTGTGCTCATAGATCGCCATTCAGATCAGTGATTTTTTTTTTTTTTTTTTTTTTTGATGCAGCACAGTGGAACATTGTCGTTTCAAAAAGTTTGTAATTCGGCACATCACATTTAAATGCAACGCATAACAGAAAACAAAAAAATAAATAAAAAATAAAATAAAATATCATGAAGCGCCGCAATGAGCAAAACGTCATGTGTTCACAGACCAACAATTAATAACATGGCAGACGGAATGCAAGAATGCGCACTGTGTGAATGCTACAAAACACAAAACACCCATCTTTCACACAGACTGCTGAATAGTGTTAATGAGTTAAGTGAATGATGAATGTGGACTCAGCACAGGGACCTAAGTGTATTTTGTTATGATGACCCTTTTATATTGCAGCTATTATTGAGTCGGGCTGCTGTCCATGGTTCTGAACACATTCAACGCCAGTCAAATGATATGCAATTAGATGATGTGGAAAGATTGCCCTGGAGTATACTTTATATAACAGTGTTCAATAATGTTTATTTACAATAGTGAGTGCTTTGTAAGTCTCTATACTGTGTAACTTCATATAACTTTGCCCTGTTCCAACCAATCAATACACAATATAAAATTAGAATTACACATTAATCTATAATACACCATTTCAACACAATTCAACATCTGTAATAACATTAATTGACTTTTTTTTTTCTTTCTTTCTTTTTTTTTTTGTGTTGAGATTTTTAACTAAGGCACACATAGCCTTGCATTGTCTGTCCTCCGTCTGTTTTTACCAATAGGAAGAACAATTCAAGTATGACAGTTCAATTTATTGTGGGCTGCAAAGCTCTACCAAAATGGAGTTTTTAATTGCATTGCAGACAGACAAGGCTTTAGCTATTGATACTAAAATTGGCTTGTGCCCCCAGTGCAGCATTGCAAAGGGAAACGTCATTGCAAGTTCCCTTCAACAGCAATCCTGCAATCACCAGCAAATGTGCTCATCAAAATAAGTAATAAAGAAGATGTAGTAGTTCATTTCAGAGCATTCTGTTTTTAGTCTTGGGAGATTTTAATTCCACACCATCTCTTAAAACCACATAGAATGTTTGAAAATGTTCATGGAAACTACTACTACTACTACTACTACAAAATACTTACAGTATGTAGAGATTCTAAACAATTTGTAAAATCTCTGAAATGTCTAAAGTTCAGTTCAGGTTTTCAGAGTGTGTTGATCATTTATTCTATGTGATTCATATGACAGGTAATGTCAAATGCATCTCTGTTTTCTTCTGTGGATAGGCATTATGAAGTGTGTTTCACGAAGGTGAGCGTCCACAGCAATATACCATACTCTTCCCTACATTAATGTGTCAGAGTGGACGAGCAAATGAAACCCCGGCATTGATTTTTCTGAGACTGTTATAATTAATGACAGTATTGTTATCTACTTATGAGCACTTAGGTCATTCACCTTACCATCATCATCATATAAAAACTGATCCCATAATTATTAAAGGTTACAGTTTCATTGCTGCACCAAGGCAATGAAAACAATTGATAAGCTTTGAAGATATAAATAAGCATGTTTTATAAATGATTTACAGACTAATGCAATAATAAAAATAAAATAAAAAAAATGTTCTGTCAAACCTGAGTGATAAACACAACTGGAAGGTAGTCAACTAGAAGTTGATCTTATTTGAACAGCACTTTTCGCGATACAGATTATTTCAAAGTAGCTTCACAGAAATAGTGAAGTGAGTATATTATAGTATATTGGCTAGCTTACAATCGGTGATGTTATAAGTGATCAACCAGCTGCAATTTTTTTTAAATGTATTTTTTGCTTTATGCGAGTGTTGACACAGGTATAGGCAGGGGAGTGTTATATGTATTTTTATGTGTATAATAATTGTCAATTAATTTACTGTACCATTGCTCAAAAACCATTGTTAAGACACTGTAAACTATAACTCTAATGTTCAGAGCCCAGTGCTTTGTAACAATGATAACAATGATTCCCTTTTAATTCTTTTAATATGCTTATCTGACCTAGTCAAAATCCTGCCCTGATATCTTCTTGTGTACAGAGATATTATTATAATAAATTATAATAATCAACATAACAAACACACAGTGCTTTTTTTGGCAGGGTTATCTTCATTGAGTAGCTAATGTATTTTATGGATAAGAAGCAGTTTTCTTTTGAACAGTCCTCAATATTTGCTAACATTTTGTCAGGGTAATAAAACTAGCAGACAGAGAGCCATTTTGTTACCATGTGACAAGAAAACCATAAAACACATGGGACTCCTGTAGACTATGTTTCCCTTAAAATAGACAATAATGAAATGAAATGGAAAAAAAAAAGAAAGAAAAAAAGGTCCTGATATCTGTGATTCAATTATTATTTTAACATAAAACATACATATCGTCAAGGTGAAAGGAAGGTATATTTATTTATTATTGGGATTTTCAGAGTCATTCAAGGTGTAATTTCTGCACCATTAAGAAAGAATTTTAAATAAATGCAATGTATGATTTGTTGAAAACAATTTAACAAAATTGTAAGCATGAATAAAACTAACATTACATTTCTATACTCTTGCCACATGCATTTTTAAACAGTTATCTTTGGAGCTTTTTATTTTTCATTAACCCTTTAACAATTGAATCCTATTCTACAGTGTATGTTTGTGCTGGTTGTATCTCGGATCGATGTGGTGGGGTTGGATGATACAAAGTGCCCTCGATGTTTATGTTTCCTGGATCCTCTGAAAAGGTGAGACTTTTTAATCTTTGCTTGTCGTGGTGATGGCCCAGATGTGTCACTACCATTCATTCACATTACCCCACATCTTGACTTGAAAAACATGCTCTTGAAAACTGTGGGATGTAATGACAGGGGCAAAACAGCATCACTCAAAGAGACAGTTGTCTCAAGCGCCTCTACATCAGTGGAGCCCAGTGACATTTAAACTGGGAAAGAGCCAATTACTTGTTTTTTTTTTCAGTCCCCATACCAATAGGGTTGATGTCAAGTGCCCGGGCCAGTTATGTGAGAGCAAATTTCCTTGGGTTTATGTTTTTCCATGGCATCAGAAGCCATGCAATTGCACACCATAACTAAACTGCAACTTCCTGAAGTGTGTACTGAACTTCCTACATGGTGATGTGTCATCTGCTGCATACAAAATGGCCTTATTGAGATTGTATGTATTGAAATGTGCCACACCACTAGAGTCAGCATGACACACTTTCAGAAATAACCGCTTGGACAGTCTTTAAACGCCACATCGAGGTCTGTCATAAAGCTCCTCATGCGATTTGGTTTCTTAGCAAACACTCTTTGCAGAAGTGTGACACAGGCTTCTGTGTTATCAGCGGAGCAGACTGACACACTTACAGGTCCCCAGGGCCAAAACAGGCGTGGTCATGTGACCGCATGAATCTCCAGAACAGAGCAAAGAAACACGTGCAGATTGAAGTCTATTTGAAATGGCATTCACAGCTGTTTACCACTGACGTATGTCAGGGTCAAATGGGATTTTCAATAAGAAAGCATCTAGGGTGAGACTTGATTTTAGCCAATGAAAATGAATGGGTTGTGATGTTGTGATGTGAAACTGAATTCTGGATAGTAAAGACCAACAACTGATTTATTTATTAATAAATTATTCATTTATTTACCAAAAACTTCAATAAAGTTGTAAAGATATAATGGATGCGCTAAGACCAGCCAGCTTTTAAAGTAAAAATAAATACATAATATTTAACCGTCAGAACAAACAAACAAACAAATAAGTGATAATGTATTGGATGTTTCACCAGTGACCAATTTATTTGGAGTGAAATTAGTGGTTTCCTGATTATTATTATTATTATATTTTTTCTCTGTCCACTGTCATTGACGTCTCAGCTCATGCACTATCCTGGATCATAGAGACCTTTTACAGCAGAAGTGTATGGTTTGGGACTGTGCTCATTCCTGCAGTGATATCAGCCAATCAGCATTATCATGACATAATTTCTTAAGATGAGTCCCATGGCATTGGCTCAAAAAATGCTGAGTGTCAATCCATACTGCACACTTCCAGAGCTGAACGCACTAATCAAACAATTACCAATGAGATGAACAGAAATGCTAATGAATAACTTTATCCAAGTATCATAGGCTTCCTTAAATTTAGACTACATGACATTTATCTTTGCAAAATGCCAAAAAAAAAAAAAAAAAAAAAAAAAAAAAAAAGTTCAGAAAACCTTGGGCTAGCTCCTTTTAATTGAATCAACATGATTCATCAGTCACTTGTGCTCTCCACCATTTCACCATTTGAATGGACCAGTCTGTGTAGAGCAGCAGTGCTCTGACCCATCTCCTCTGTTCCTGACACTCTATTACAATCAATTATGCATCTGAGTCATCCCTTCAAAACAGATCAAGCTGGCCACCTTGCTCTAAGATTAATATTATGAGCGTTACACCTCCATCTGATCACCATGGATATCCCACCTACACTCTGTAGGTAGAGTCACAAGCGCCTGGCGAGGTGACAAGCACTTTTGTGTTCCCAGCAGCTGTCGGAGGGCCCCTCGGCTCTGTCCGGTGAGGTGGGTATTGTTAGATGCTGCGTGGCTAATTGAGAGGAAGAATGAGGTTGTCACGGCTAATGAAAGAGGTGAGGTGGTATGTCATTTAGACGCCACTTCTTTTCAGTCATCACTCATTCATGTGTGTCGTCGGGGGATGCAATCACTGCACTACATGTAGAGACAGCAAGAGTGTCTTAAACTAAAGCACTGCATTATTACCATTTGAAATACTATTAAATGTATGTAGAATAAATATGACTCTAGTGGCATAGCTGTTTGCAAAACATAACACATTGCCATTACTTTGCAATTATAAAGGCCTAAATAAGCTCAGTGCCAATTAGAAATTGTATTGTCCTTCCCTTCGGTCTGATTGGTTAAACGGCAAAACAGCACACATTCCCAGCACTAATAGAAATCAGCTTTCCACAGACAGCCATTAAATAGCCTTGCACATCTTGCAGTGGCAGATAATGATATTGGATTCTTACATAAATACAGCTTATTTTGATATAATGGCTGTCTATTGTATTTAATAACAAAAAACTCTGCCAACTACAGTACAGAAAAAAAAAGTTTCTTGTTGCTTGCTCAAAGAAAGAGATCAGTTTTAAACACTTAAACAAAAAAGTGAAATGACCATGTAATTTATTTTAAGTGCATATGATAACACTTTATCATAACTTTCATTAATAAATCATTAACACACAGTATATGATGGTGACTGGATCATTAGTTAATAAATATTCACACAGTTAGAAACATGAGATAATGTGCTTGTTAATATTTACTAAATATTACCTATTAATCAACAGATAATTAATATGTATATATGTATATATTAATTAATATATATATATATTATTATTTTTTAGTTTTATGACAGTTTTCGTCTTTGATTTTTTATTTAATTTTTGCTTCAGTGTGCTTATTAATTAACAAATAAAATTAATACGTGCATATGTAATAATTCATATTATATATAAATAACGCCATTGAGTGAATACTTTTTTTTTCTTTGAGTTAATTAATATTACTCAGTACTTAAATATATAATTACAATAAAACAAGGACACCTTGAAATAAGTTTAACCTTTCTTATTTATACTAACACCTTATCAATTCAGAAATGTTGTGGATATCCAGAAGATCAGACCACTTTTTTTTTTTTTTAAAGAGAGCCCTAAAGGCCACATTGGATAAATGCAAGCTTAGCTTGAGTGTGTGAAACCATTAATAAATCACTTTTTGCAAATAAACATGCCATGTGAGAAACAGCAGCTGTGCAGACTGTCAGCAGTAGGTGTGGTTACTGCGGTCATCTCATGAAATTTCCTAAAAGAATAAACAAAGTCATGTATCTACCAAGTGCACTGTAAAACTGAACCGTGAAAGGAATGAAATAAAAAATAATTAAATAAATAGTTAAATTAATAGTTCAGTAATTTAAAATTATTTAGATTCAAGTGTCCAGTGAGTTTCTTTCTGATAGTTACGATACCGTGTGCTAGTGTGCTCTTGCTAACTTGAAATGAATTTTAAAGATCTGAGTTAATGTGATGTTTATGTAAATGAGCTATATATAATTAACATTGTGAAAGACTGAGATGGGACTGGTACTGCATTCATGCCATGTTGTAATTACTGTGATTTCGAGATGACAACACGTGACACTGTCCTTGGAGCTGTTCACACCCTTGGACTTATGAACTATCGCAGTGCCCAAAGATAGTGCCTAATGAATCTGAAGTGGTCAGGTTGTAGTATTACAAGTTGTAGCTCTCAGAAAATGTCCCAGGTTATGTATGTAACCATGGTTACCTGAAGGGAACGAGACGCTGCGTCCGAGAAAGCTTTTTGGGAACGCCCTTCAGCGTGACCAGCTCTGAACAATATGTGTAATCAGTTTTACGAAGGGGCGTGACGTCATAGGCGGGTGACGTAGCGACCAGGAAGCTATAAAAGCATGTGAGGTGGAACAAGCATCAGCTTCTAGGAATGAAGCAAAGTATGGCAGGGATGCCGGAAGTATGAACTTGAGACCCAGTGTCTCGTTCCCTTTGGGTAACTATAGTTACATACGTAACCTGGGACGTTCCCCTTCAGGAACTCGAGCTGCATCCAAGAACGCTTTTTGGGAATGAGAATGCCCACGCCGCCAGACTTGCAAGTCCCTGCCTAGTGTGTATACAGAAGCACATCTAAGTCAAGAGAATAGAAGAGCTGGGAGTGGCTCGCAGATCTAGACCATAAAATCGGACAAATGTGAGGGGCGTGGACCATCCAGCTGCGTTGTAGATGTCCTGCATGGACACACCTGACAAGAAGGCCTTGGAAGCCGCCATACTGTGGGTTGAGTGAGCCTTGACTCCCAATGGTGAGGGGAGATCAGAGGACTCATAGGCAAGAGTAATTGCATCCATGATCCACTGACTGAGGGTCTGTTTTGTGGCTGGAAGACCCCTCTTAGGGGGACCATAGCATACTAGGAGTTGGTCCACCTTTCTCCACATGGCAGCTCTGTGGACGTATGCATCCAGTGCTTGCACTGGAAACATACAGTTTAGCTTCAGCTGGTCTGGCTCCATGAAGGGAGGGGGGCTGAAAGCCTACAGTACGATAGGCTGTGGGGTAACTGACGGAACCTTCGGGACATACCCCACTCAAGGGTAGAGAAACACTTTGGCCATGCCGGGCACAAAGTCTAAATAGGAAGGGGCCACTGAAAGGGCCTGAAGGTCCCCAAATCTCTTTAGAGAAGTGATAGCTAGAAGAAAGGCAGTCTTAATAGTGAGATATCGATCAGCGATTTCTTCAATAGGCTCGAAAGGAGGCTTGCAAAGAGCTTCTTGCACCAAAGCCAGGTCCCACGTAGGGACATAAGATCGTACCGGAGGCCTCAGCCTAAGCGCACCGTGGAAGAAACGTATAACTAGGGGGTGTCTGCCCACTGACTGGCCACCAATAGGGGCGCGGTAGGCCACAATGGCCACCACGTAGACCTTAAAGGTCATCAAATTATTAGTTCGCGAACCGGATATCACAAACTGCTTTGTTTTTAACTGTCTTACAACAGACACGGAAGAGAACTAACCCTAGTAACCGTTTTTTGTTTACAAAAAGTTACAGTCAAAGGAATTGTGATTGTCCTTTAGGTTAATCATTTGAAATAGTAAAAACAATATGTTAAAACTTTTGACTACATTCTTTAATAACTACATAACCCAATACTTGTACTTTTACTTTCAGTACTTGAGTAGTAAAGGTGAAGTGAGTCAACCCTGCGCAGAAACGGGACTGCAGGAATTTCAGTACTGTACCAACTGGGCAGTTACCCATAACACCCATAACTTCCATAGTTCTGGGCAGGGGTGAAATATTGTGCCCTCTGCCTGTGAGAGGAGATCCCTTCTAATGGGAATCTCCCATGGAGAGCTGTCGAGGAGCGAGATCAGATCTGAGAACCATACTCGGCCCGGCCAGAACGGGGCAACTAATAGAAGACGGACCCCGTCCTGACACACTCTCGCCAAAACTCAGAGATGTATAGTAACGAAGTAGAACTACTTCACTACTGTACTTAAGTACTAAAAGGCGGTATCTGTACTTTACTAGAGTATTATTTTTTTCTCCTACTTCCAATTTTACTTCAGTACACATTTTCGCTGAGTTTAATACTTTTACTCCGATATTTTTTTATGCGCTGCATCGTTACTCGTTACAATTATAAAAATGTTACGAATCATTCCATTACAAACCCACATGCCAGAACTGTAGATGGCAGGTTTGATGAAGTTGGCACATCATTGAGCGAATCAAGCGATTAAGAAGACTGCGCATGCTGACTGAACTGCTGTGAAGAGAGAGATGAACATGGGCCAAGCCAGATAATGACTCGTTCACGAGTCAAGAACCGGTTGCATTGGTTTTCGGATCACCAGTAGTTCTTTCTGACAGTTCGATTCAATAAACCAGTTGAAGTAAACAGTTAGATTCTTTTGCGCTCAATGTAATGGCGTCATTGGCGCTGATTGCAAGCCTTCGGTTTACCTGGGCTCATAATATTAACACAGAATCAGTTCAGAATCAATCACCAAATGAATCAGTTCGGTTCAGACGCTTTGTGTGTCGGTTTGCTTCACGCTGAATCACACATGCGGAGTATCATCAGCTCCTCGGTTCACGAATTGGACGCGTCTGACAGAAACGGTTCTTGATTTGTGAACTAGTCATTATCTGGCTCGGCTCGGTGTTCATCTTCAGTTCTCTCTTCACAGCAGTTCAGTCAGTGTACTGTTTAAGTAAATGAATTACTCCGGGATATTGGTTTGTTTTATCTCAGAGGGAGTGTCAGACACATTAAACAAGTTAACAGCTGAACTGTTTCTAAAAGTTCCGGTTACATCAAATTATTAGTCTGTGAACCGGATATCACAAACTGCTTTGTTTTTAACTGTCTTACAACAGACACGGAAGAGAAGACAATGCTGAATAAAGTCATAGTTTTTGCTATTTTTGGACCAAAATGTATTTTCGATGCTTCAAAAAATTCTAACTGACCCTCTGATGTCACATGGACTACTTTGGTGATGTTTTTCTTACCTTTCTGGACATGGACAGTATATCCTACACACAGCTTCAATGGTGGGACTGAGAGCTCTCGGACTAAATCTAAAATATCTTAAACCGTATTCCAAAAATAGACGGCGGTCTTACTGGTTTGAAAAAACATGAGGATAAGTTATTAATGACATAATTTTGCAAATTGGGCGAACTAACCCTAGTAACCGTTTTTTTGTTTACAAAAAGTTACAGTCAAAGGAATTGTGATTGTCCTTTAGGTTAATCATTTGAAATAGTAAAAACAATATGTTCAAACGTTTGACTACATTCTTTAATAACTACATAACCCAATACTTGTACTTTTACTTTCAGTACTTGAGTATTACATTTTAAAATAGACTACTTGCAATACTTAAGTACAACATTTTTTGAATACTTTAGTACTTCTTCTTAAGTGTGGTGTTTAAAGAGCACTTCAACTTCTACTCAAGTCACTTTTTTGATAGAGCACTTGTACTTTTACTCAAGTCTGGGTCTCTAGTACTTTATATATCTCTGCAAAAACTCCCGGGAGCAGAGCGAACGGGGGAAAAGTGTACAGACGAAGCCTCTGCCAAGTCTGCACCATAGCGTCCAGTCCCAGAGGAGCTGGATGAACTAGAGAGAACCAAAGGGGACAGTGCAATGTCATCTGAGTCGCAAACAGATCCACCTGAGGCTGACCAAATATAGTCCATATCTGCTTCACCACCTCGGGGTGAAGCCTCCATTCCCCGGTGCTTAGCCCCTGCCTCGACAGGATGTCTGCTCCCACATTTATATGCCCAGGAATATGTACTGCTCTTAGCGAAAGGAGTTTGCCCTGGGACCACACAAGATCTGGTGCGCCAGCTTGAACAGGGGTCGCAAATGCAGACCTCCTTGGTGGTTGATGTAAGAGACCACCGCTGTGTTGTCGATGCGAACTAGCACATTACCTCTTTAGGTCTGGGAGAAAATGATTCAGTGCTCGAAATACTGCTAGCATCTCTAGCCAGTTGATTTGCAATATCAGATGGCGACCACTCCACAGGGTGGCCACTCATGACCGCACCCCAGCCGGTGAGCCCTGAGACAAGAACCAAGGCTTCCTCCACTTGTCTAAGGCATGTAGGCACCGCCGCATGACCTTGATCATGCGAAGTGGGTTTCCCCTCTGGGAGAACACCTTGGTCTTGAGCCACCACTGTAGGGGTCTCATGTACAGCAGGCCAAGAGGTAAAACGTTGGACGCAGATGCCATTAACCACAATAGTTTCTGAAACTGCTTGACAGTGAGTGACTGGCCTTCTCTGACTCTCTTGACTGACACGAGGATCGACTCGATATGAGCAGGGGACAGACGTGCCTGCATCGTGGTTGAATCCCACACCACACCCAGATAAGTGGTCCTCTGTAATGGAGAAAGAACACTTTTCGTTTAATCTTAAACCCAACTTTTTTATGTGGGCGAGAACGACATCTCGATGCCGAACCACCATCTGCTCTGATTGAGCCAAAATCAACCATCGTCTATATAATTTAGTATGTGGATGCCCTGGAGTCGCAGTGGAGCCAGCACAGCATCCACACACTTCATGAAAGTTCGGGGTGAGAGTGCTAGGCCAAAAGGAAGAACTCGATACTGGTAAGCTTCGCACCTGAAAGCAAACCTTAGGAACTTCCTGTGATTGGGAAGGATGGAGATATGAAAATAAGCATCTTTTAGATCTATTGTGACAAACCAGTCCTTTGACCTGATCTGAGACATGACCTGCCTGATAGTAAGCATCTTGAACTTCAGTCGCATGACTGAACTGGTGCAGATCTAAAATCGGACAAAACCTCCCATCATTCTTCGGAACTATAAAGTATCGGCTGTAGAACACAGACTCTCTGTCGTGAGGAGGGACCACCTCGATGGCCTCCTTCCTCAAGAGGGTTTTTGCTTCCTGTTCCAATATCAGAGCCTGCTCAGGGCCCACTAGTGTGGGAAACACCCTGTTGAAAGGTGGCGGCGGAGCGCTGAATTGAATTCGATAACCTTTTTCTACAGTCTGCAGGACCCACCGAGACACATTTGGCAGTAGCTTCCACATTGCTAAATAGTCTACTAAGGGAACCAGTCTCTCGAGGCTGATCTCTGATGTACTTTGAGCTACTAGCTCGGTGGCCTAAAGCGGAGGACCGGCAGGAAACAACTGAACTAGCTGCTGTTGAGGGCTCTGAGGAGAGACGGACACCGTATAATGCGGTGCACCCCGATCTTCCCCAGTAGGGGTCACCCTCAGCGGTTCTGCTTTTTGATATTGATTGTCAGGACCGCTTTGTTGAGGGCTTCCTGGACTGAAGCACGACCCTCAGATAGGGCCTCATCTTAGAAGCCTCCTGCTTAGAGCGCCACTGACCTTGGTCCCGTTGCGGGGAGCGCGAGAGGCGACGCTCACTTTTTGCACCTCTCTGTATGAGGAGCTGGTACACGGTCGGGGCTGCTCCCGCCCAGCCTCCTGGTATCTGTCAACCACGAAATGGACGACATCACTGAACAGACCAGAAGGCGCAAGCGGGGCGTCCATAAGGAAGACCCTGTCTTTATCTTTTAAATCAGACAGGGTCAACCACAGATATCTTTCTGCCACGGAGGGCTAAATCAGCCGTCTTCTTCAAATCAGAAATATTTTCCTCTTTAACTTCCTCACCTTCATCTATCTCTTTTAGTAGATCAGCCTGGTATGCCTGTAACACAGACATCGTATGCAGACATGAACCAGCCTGACCTGCTGCCACGTACCCCTTGCCAACCAGCGCTGATGTACTTCACAGTGGCTTGGAAGGCAAGACCGGAGCCTTTAATGATGATGCTGCGTTGGGAGACAGAGAGCTTGCGAGCGTCTAACTATTCCACATTGCCATAATAATTATAATATTAATATTTGAGGCGGGGACAAATAAACAGGACGAGAATGGTTTCACCCACCATCTCCATCACCTACAACAACTCCTCATACTGTGGTGACTGACAGGGTGATTCATCAACGCTCTCCTCATCCACCTCCTCAGAGGCAGATAGGCCTTGTTCCACCTCACATGCTTTTATAGCTTCCTGGTTGCTACGTCACCCATCTATGATGTCACACCCATTCATAAAACTGATTATACATATTATTCACAGCTGGTCAAGCTGAAGGGTGTTCCCAAAAAGCATTCCCGGATGCAGCTTGAGTTCCTGAATGGGAACTCCCAGTTCACAAGTTGTAATTAAGAGTTCTATGAGGACCTGAATGCTTTTTACAAGTTGGTATCTTGTAATCACGGTAATTATGACATGGCATGAATGCACCTTGGAATCATGGCTTGGCTCCCATGGACCTCAGACCCGCCCCAATCGTCACAAAGCTTTTTAGCTCTCCTAACTATAATTTTTTTTTTTTTTTGTTTACTCAAAATGCTTTGAGAAAATAAGTTTCCTCAAAAGTTTTGAGCATTCTAAAAATAACAGGTTTTACAGTGTGCTCTTTTTTCCTTTATGATAATGGTAATATGGTAATGGGGCTAATGGGAGTCAAACACTAGCTGCTGAATCTGTAAAGGGTTCTGGTAGATATGAAGCCTGTATATTTATGTCTTTAATTTATGCATTATGAAGGCATTTGTAATCCCTTATAATGCATTTTGTAATGCATTACCTTTATTTATATATGACCAGAGAAATAATGGTTATACATTAAATATTATAAGACACACTATAGTATATAAAACATGAAATGTGGTGTTGATTATGTGTTTTAAGCAATATACTTATTAAAATGTTCATCCAATCACAAGCATTATGAATTAAGGAAGCTTCATGCAGGAATCCTTCGCCCACAGTTTTGGATTCTGTTGTTGAGGCAGTAGGTGGTTCTCACACATAATGCAGGGAAGACAAATTTGCTGTTCTGTATGTCCTGACTCAATGTGATGTATTGATGCTGATGTGTGCACACAGGCACTTCATGCACTGGGATTTTTTATTAACTACTTTTTTTCCACATGCAATTTAGGTATAGCTACATTAGAACACTATGCACTGTTAATTGGTTGCTCATTAGCATGCATATTACTTGTATATTGGCTATTTATAAAGCAATTGTGTCATATATATCTTTTTAAAAAAAAGTCTCAACTGGCAGAATACAACAAGCATAACTGTTTCAGGTAGAGACTTAACAATAACAGATACATGAAAACATATTTTTAATTAAAGAAAGTGTTCTTGAGTCAGCTGAGCCCAAACACAACACTAAACAACATACACATATTTCTTTAACCTCAGAGTGACATGACATGCTGCTTTGCTAAAGGTATAGGACACCTGGGATCTGATTGTGTCATGATGATGGTGCAATATTTTCCAACATCATTTGAAATGTCAGGAAGTTCAACCATTAGACGTAAGGAGCTTAATCCCAGGCTGGGTCTGACCCCTAAATCATTAAACCCCCACAATGGACAAAAGAAAAAAGAAAGAAAAATGGTTTGAGGAATTGTATTATTAAAATTTGAAATCTTTATATTGCATAAGAAATACTAATAAAGGATTTCAGTTCACAGTTTCACCAGTTTCTCCCTCACTACAATGGTTTCCCGCACAAGGTTGTAGCACTTTTCATAAATGTAATCCCACAAATGTAAATATTAACCATATATGCATATTAAATTGCTTGTAATTAGGATGAGTATTTTAACATACAATTTTTTGATTGCTGAATAACAAAAATATGAACACCACACAAGGGTTAAGCAATATAAGGACCTGCTCACCAGTTAGTCTTTGTCTGATCTCGTATGTGGTACCTCTACCATTTTAAATGTGGAAATACTCACCTTTTGAACTATTCTGTGGATGTTCTTAGCTGTGTTATCTTCTATTTGGGTGCCTTTGTTTCTGATACTGTTTTGTGCATTTGATGAAGGACTTCCATGCCTGTGTGATGGGCTGTTTGTTTGAGTTCTGGATGTTATTGCTTCTGAGTTCAGCACGCTCCACAGAGCCTTTAAGTTAAGTATTACTGTTATGTTTTTATGCTCTGATTTACTGGTTATACTTATTTGATGTCCTGGTCTCAGTGCAAGAACTGAGTTTACTATGAGCTAAACGTAAAAGTACTTATAGTAAGTTAGTCTTATCTGAATGTCTTTCTATTGAATAAACCCACTGACTGCTTCCCAACGTATCCTGTCTTTCTTCATTTGCTACATCAGTAACATTGCAGTAACTATAAAAATATAGTACATACGGTATGTTTGTATGTGTATATGTGTGTGAGTAATTTCTGGGCAAATAGGAATTTATCAATGCTGATGCCTTTCACTGTGAACTGCAGGTGCAGATTTTTAGAGCTGAGCCCTTGATGTTTGCACCTGAGACTGAACTGTAGGTGGTCCCGTTTTTTTATTTGTGGTCACTTTCACATGGCTACTTTACACATTTTGCTGACCTTAAAACTGTTGCAAGGATCAAAGCGGTGACATTAAGCAGCTTTGAGTTGTAATCCCAGTGTTCACACTATCCTGATGAAATTGGTGGTCAAAGATATGAGAGTATTTTGACACTCTGGTGCTTTGAGATTCTATCTGGCACTGCACACAGACCTCTACAGTCAGCAGGTTTGTTTTGAGGGCTGACTTGCGCATATTCAGCAATAACGACTGTGAGCATTTGACACGAGGCTGCCCATGATGGGAGGGACAGCAGGAGATGGGATCTAGGCCATGATGTTCCTAATGTCCTCTCAGGTTAATGAAAAGACTGGCAGGGCCCAAAGAGATGAAAGGTCTGCCCCCTGTTGAAAAAAAGCATGTAGAGAAGATCCTTTGCATTAGGAAGTAGGACAAATGCTGTTAAAATGACTCTGTGGATGGACTGAGTTTCTGGACGGTACTCGAAATGAGGCCACCTTAATTTGGAAAAATACTAAACTAAAAGTTTATGATAATTTCTGAGATTCTCAGATTCCCAAGTCATAAGATTCCCATGAAATAGAGTATTACTATCTGTTTTATTATGGAGATCAATAATGTGATAGTACCATTAATTATTCTATATAACAAACAGATTTGGTCTCAGTAGTTAGCTTTGGTGTGACTGTCTATAAAAATGTTGTTCTCAGAAAATGAAACTATTTGTGCTATTTTTAAAATGTGTATTTATTTATTTATATTACTGCTGAACTTAAGAAATCAGACTGAAGGATTGAAGAGAAAAAAGATAAGAAAAAGATAAACGATACATTTTCTCAAACAAAAATACACAATTACACAATGTCTTTCTTTATTTGTTTTTATAATTTTTATTATAAATTTTTTGTTGTTGAAGCTGTTTTTCTAAAAAAATAAAAAAATAAAATAAAAATAAGGTTTGTAATATTGTATTGGAAGTCTCCTACAATAGGCTTAGATGTTTGCAAGGTCAAAAAATTATTTTGTTTTCTCAAAATATGCATTTAATATCATCTCATTTTCCAATAATTCATGCAGCGGTTCTAAGATTCAGTGTCTCTAAACAGCACAAAAAAAAAAAAAAAAACTTACTGACCTAATATTTCAAGAGCAAACGTTTGTGTATCCCATGTCAACCCATGTATCCCAAGTGGATAAAATTCACAGCAGGACAACCCCTATATGTATATAGACCGTTCAGAATAAATTCTTTCTTTTGGGAAACTATAACTTTAATTATTGTGCACTTTCAGTTTTATTTTGCAGAGCGTTTACGTTCATATATTGCTACATTACACACTGCATCAAGGCATCAAGGGCTATTTGACCAAGAAGGAGAGTGATGGGGTGCTGCGCCAGATGACCTGGCCCCCACAGTCACCGGACCTGAACCCAATCCAGATGGTTTAGGGGTGAGCTGGACCGCAGACAGAAGGCAAAAGGGCCAACAAGTGCTAAGCATCTCTCTGTGAACTCCTTCAAGACTGTTGAAGACCATTTCAGGTGACTACCTCTTGAAGCTCATCAAGAGAATGCCAAGAGTGTGCAAAGCAGTATACAAAGCAAAAGGTGGCTACTTTGAAGAAACTACAATATGACAAATTTTCAGTTTTTTGTTACGTATATAATTCCATCTATAATTCCACATGTGTTAATTCATAGTTTTGATGCCTTCAGTGTGAATCTACAATCTTCATAGTCATGAAAATAAAGAAAACTCTTTGAATGAGAAGGTGTGTACTGCATATATATATATATATATATATATATATATATATATATATATATATATATATATATATATATATATATATATATATATATATATATATATATGACAAAACAAATGAATGAATGAATCAATAAAAAATAAATATTTTGATCCAATAATGAGACCAATTTCAGTACCTTATTATATCAATAGTAAGTCATGCGTATACAAATAGCACACAATGCCACCATTTCCTGAGAATATAATGCTCACTTTTTTTAATCTTACTACCAGCTTTGCTTTTCTACAATAATCTTTTCTAAATTACAAATTACAGTGTAAAATTTTGGGCAACCCTTTTTAAGGTAGTATATTCTAATAAAAATGCATATTTTAAATTCTGCTGCTGTTGGTTCATTGAAAAAAGAGCTGGAACATATTTAGCATGTTCATCTATCATCCAGTCACCTCCGTGCTCAGGTTTGTGACTAATAAAATCACAAACAAGCCTTTGGCCAAATGACAAGGTTCATTTTTCAGTCTACATGCTGAGTGAAGTAGCCTCTAATACAAGAGTGTATAAAGAGAAGGGAAGGACCACTGACAAATGTCTAGCCATAACAGTTGGGAGAAGAGATTTTGAGAGGTGATATCTCACTGCCGACACTGGATGAAAGGTCTTATTGACACTTGAGCAGGTGGCCTGACCCCAGTAACATTTGTTACAGAGTTGCAATATATCTCTCCGAATAACATCGATACGTGTGCTAAGCCTGTTCAGTCGTCATCAGCTCGGGCAATTATGTTGTGAGTGTGGTCCTGCACCTTTCATATCCCTGAGCGGTCACATATGAACAAAGGTTGAATTGTCAGACAATCACAACCTCACATTCCTGTGCAGTGAAGGTGGTGTGGGTGAAAATGGCTGTGCTGAAATGTAATGAAATGCCAGAAATTTACCACAAAAAAAGAAAAAGAAAAAAAGCATTCTGCAATAAAAGAATGTGCAAATTATTTTGCATACAATTATGCATATATATTAATTAAACATTTGACTGTACTGTGTGTGCTTTGAATGCCATTATTGAGTCTTCAAAAACAGAAATGCATTTAAAGGAATTAAGTTATCATTGCTTTTCTAAAAGAAATACATATAATATCTATTTATTTAAACTTGCATGTATGCACCATGAAAGTCAAAATACCTGGAAAGAGATATGAATTTGCATTCTCATTCATCTCAATGACAATTGATTGGCTGGCACAGGACCCCTCTGAGGTATACAATCTGCTTGCTGCCATTTTTACTCAGTTCCATGTACTTCTGCTTTTTAGCAATCACCTGAAACGTAAATGCCATGTGACTAGTCACTTTGGAGAAGCCGGAAAACGATGCTGATTGGCTGATGGTATCAAAAGAAAACAGTCCCAAACAAAAAGTCCCCCCACAGTCCAAAAATAAAACTAAAAGGAAAATCAATCAAACATAAATAAATAAATAAATCAGCTACTTGGCAAGGCAACATTTTAATTTCTAATTTCTTTTTAACTTTGATATTTATACACACACTGTCAGTTTAAGATCTAGATTAAAGACCCATCTCTTTAACGTGGCATACACAAAACACACTATCACATTTCTATAATTAAAATCCGTTAAATGATTTTTAGGCTGCATTTTATTATTAGGTAAACTGAAACCAGAACACTTCCCATAACACCTGATGCACTTGTTAAATCATAAGAAGAATGCACCTACGTTAATATAAGTCTATTTCATTCTTATTCAGAGGTCACTGTAGCCATACAGATCCAGTCTGTATCCAGATCAGATGGTGGATCAGCACCCAGAGACGACCTCTACAGCCCTGGATGTCAGCTGAGACCATGTCAATTAAATGAGTGCCAGAGACAGATCCTCTATGAAGACCTTGTCAACTAGATGGCCATCAGCACAAGACCACGAGAACCAGACATCTGCTCAATCTGACCTGTGTTGCAGCCTGTAATTAAACCACACACATCCTGGTTTCGTCTGGCCAGAGGAGAACTGGCCCCCACAACTGAGCCTGGTTTTTCCCAAGGTTTTTTCTCCATTTCTGTCATCGATGGTGTTTTGGTTCCTTGCCACTGTCGTCTTTGGTTTGCTTAGTTGTGGACACTTGGCTAATTGAACAGACACTATCGGAAGAAAGCTGAACTGAATGTAAACATCACTGAATCATCAATGAACTGACTTTATCTGGAAAAATGACTCTTTGATATTGTCTTACATTATTGACAAACTATTTTCCTGTTTGACACTGTAAAGCTGCTTTGACAAAATCTGATAAAGGGCTAAACAAATAAAGGTGACTTGAGCTGACTGTTTGTATTTATAATAAAGCATTAATTATAATAAATTATGACAGTTAAATCACTAAATAATTTAAACACAATACGTGTTCTTTAAAGCATGATAAAGGATTCTTCAACACTTACACTACTACTAGAATAGTGCGTAAATCTGTAAATTTCAATAGACATTTGATATGTACAGACTAATAAACAAATTAGTGTCATTAGAGTGTAATTCATGCAGTACTTGTGGAAAAAAAGTGAAAAAAATTAAGAATAAGAAAATTTGAGTGGTGCTTGCCAAACTCCCTGCCATGATGCTAGGGAACTGTGGGTGGTTGTCAAGACATTGCTTTGCAGCTGCTAAGGTGTTCTGAGTGATTTAAAACATTGCTATGTGTTTAATATTTAGAATTATAGGTTTGTTAAAATCTCTAATCTTAAGCATGATGAACGTTAACAGTGATGCTCACCTCAGGACAAACAGGCAGTCAAGTAACACTATTTAGGCAGTTTAAAAAGTGTCCAATTCAGTTCATCCAACCATACTGTGTAATTATTGACTTTAACCTTCAGAAATCTAAAGAAAGATGGTATGGCTACTAAACGAACTCAGGTATCAGTGAAGCCCTATCTGTTCCAGAATACTCCAGTATGATCACACAATTATCTTCCCGCACCAGCGGAGGCACATTCATTGCCAACAGCAACCCTGTAATCTGCACGGGTTCGGCTCTGCCATGGCTCCCAATTAAAGCAAACATAGCATTAATAATGAGCTTTTAATCAATTCCTCACCCTTCATGCTGTGAATGCCCTGACTGGCGCAATCAAGACAGATATTGTTCCAGCTGACACACAAGAATATTTTCCAGATAAATTCTGTCTCTGTTCTTCTTATTGTGAGCAGGGATTTTAGCACTGCTTTGCATCTGCATCTTACAGGAGTTGAAAGCTCCTCAGGATGTTGAGTTCTACGCTGATGTTCTCAGTGAGATGTGTGGGTGGAGGTGGTGCATTTATTTGTGTTTTATAAGGTACACAGACGGCAGCGTTCGGGATGGAGTAGCCTGGATATTCAGCATGAGTGCTGGCCTTGAGGTGCAGAGTGTATTGTAAATAAAAGAGCCCTTGTGTAGCATGCAGAAAGAAAGTGTGCACTCGCTGGAGAAGAGTTGTTCTGAATAACCTTTGATGCTGTCAAAAGAGAAGCAGGAGAGAGCTGTGTGCTCCAAGGCATGAGTGGGTGTTTCGATGAGGCAGTCGGAATACATTTCTGTCCTTTTTTCTCATTTTAAGCTGCACATATATCATTTGCGGATTTAGTTCTGTTTACTTACCCAGGGAGTAATACAGTAGTTGAATGCTAATGAAAATCTTACTTACTTAAGGGAGTGCTTTCTAAATGATAATAAGAAATATACATTTAATATAGGAAAGAAAGCACAATGAAACAATATAACAATTTAACAATACAGATTGTAACAAAGCAATTGGCAGTTTAGCTCTGGCCAGACTAAACCAGCAGTTCAATTCCAGGCTGCAGCAAAGTCAGATTGTGCAGAAGAATCATCTGTTTCCTGTGGTCTTGTCCCAATGACCATCTAGGAGACAAGGTCTTTACATTGGATCTGTCTCTGGGGCTCATCTAAAGGTGCTGGTCACATAATTAGAATATGATCGAATTATTATTATTTTTTTTTCACTAATTCAAAAAGTGAAACGTATATTATATTCATTCATTACACACAGACTGATATATTTCAAATGTTTATTTATTTTAACTAATGATGATTATCAGTTAATGATGATTAGCTGGATATCACTAAATAAATTTAAACTGAATTCAAAAAAGTTATACAAATTGAAGAATGCCCGTGTCAGGATTGGGCCTGTTTTGTCATGTGTTTCAGTTCCTTTTTTGCCTTATTTGGGCTCACAATCAGTCATTCAAAATATCATTACAGGGGAGATTTCAAAAGGGGCTTTTAATCTACATAACACACTCACATACCAAAATAAAGACCCCATTGCATGCCAAAGGCCACAGGACACGATGAAGAAACACCACCAACATCTGAAGAGGGAGTCATCAACCCTGGTCAATAAAGACCAGCAGCTCCTAAAGAAGAAAAAAAGTAAAACTCAAACACACGAAAGAGACTATATTATTTTTATCGACAATTCTTATCTTAAAAATCAATTTTATACACCATTGTTTCCATTTATATACTGTGAAATTATATCCTCTATTGTATTCTACAACAAAAACAATCAGAGCGCCTCGTTATCACTAGTTTTATTTTGATCTCCTGGGTCCGCTATTAGTTTATAGCCCGTTAGCATCAGTAAGCGTGGTTGCTGCTAACCGCGCTTGCATTGCTAATACTCTATTCACACACATTATCATTGCTGTACTCACTGTTACTTGCTTTAATGGTGGATGAATGTCTACCTTTGATTGCAGGTGAGGACACGTTCGAGCTGCATTCGGTGCAGCTTGAGCTCGAGGCCATGGAGAAGCAGATTTGTGACCTGGAGGTGAGGCAGGCCCAGATGGGAGAGCGGAGAGCCGTGCTGGAATCATCCCGGGTTGACGCTCACAAGTCTGGGGCCGGATTTCCTCTCAGACCTTCTAGTTACAGTTGATAAGGTGCTAAGCATGGGAGATATTAATATTCATGTTGATAATACAAATGATGAATTAGGCCTTGTGTTTACTGACCTAATAAACTCTTTTACACTCATATACACAAACTCATAGAAAAAAAAAAGGAATCTGTTTATATTTAGCACAGTGGCTAAATTAACAAATTACCAGACGCCACCTGATTCAAATATTCCACCAACGTTTAGAAGTAGTGACTTTATGAATTTTTTCACAGATAAAATAGATAACATTAGAAATACAATAGCGAATGTAGATTCTACAGCATCTAACACTTCAGTTTCATACATTGCACCCAAAAATAAACTGCAGTTCTTTACAACTATAGGACAGGAAGAGCTAAGTAAACTTATCACTGTATCTAAACCAACAACATGTTTATAAGATCCTGTACCCACTAAATTACTGAAAGAGCTGTTACCTGTAGCTGAAGAACCACTTCTCAATATCATTAACTTGTGTTAAGTTAGTGTGTTAAAAATGTTAAAGATTGGATGACCAATAATTTTCTCCAATTAAATTCGGATAAGACAGAGATATTAATTATTGGACCAAAAAAAAAAAAAACAAAAAAAAAACTACACAGAATCTTGTAGATTACAATCTGCAAATAGACTGATGTACTGTTACTTCCTCTACAGTCAGAAATCTGGGTGTTATATTAGACAGCAACTTGTCTTTTGAAAATCATGTTTCCCATGTTACAAAAACTGCATTCTTCCATCTTAGAAACATTGCCAAGCTACGAAACATGTTATCTGTTTCTGATGCAGAAAAACTAGTTCATGCATTTATGACCTCTAGACTGGACTATTGTAATGCACTTCTAGGTGGTTGTCCTGCTTCGTCAATAAACAAGCTACAGGTAGTCCAAAATGCAGCGGCTAGAGTCCTTACCAGGTCAAGAAAATATGGTCATATTACCCCAATTTTACAGTCTCTGCACTGGCTACCTATTAAGTTCCGTATCAGTTACAAATTATCATTACTTACCTATAAGGCTCTAAATGGTTTAGCTCCTGCGTACCTAACTAGCCTTCTACCACGTTACAATCCATCATGCTCCCTAAGGTCACAAAACGCTGGACTTTTGGTAGTTCCTAGGATAGCAAAGTCCACTAAAGGAGGTAGAGTTTTTTCACATTTGGCTCCCAAACTCTGGAATAGCCTTCCTGATAATGTTCGGGGCTCAGACACACTCTCTCTGTTTAAATCTAGATTAAAAACGCATCTCTTTCGCCAAGCATTCGAATAATGTATCTTAAATTGTGAGTGTAGTTGCATCTGATCAAATGCGCATTCTTATTCTTTAGCTTGGGTTAAACTAATTAATTTTACTTTGTTGGATCAGCAGCTATGCTAATGATGTCTCTATTTGTTTCTATGTTTTGCCACAGGATTTAATGGTTAATAAAGGTTCTGGCGTATGCATGGTTTTATAAATCTAAAAAAGTTTGTGTGAATGCAAAAACTAGCATTTTCTAGAACTTTTAGGATGAAATCTACAGAGAGTTTTATAAATGAGACCCCAGATGCAGACACAAATCAACTAAAACCAAAATAAAGCAAGCAAATGCTAAAGATCAAAGGCTGCATTAAACTACCTTTACAGACCCACAGTCATGTTTAGCAGAAACAGCGGAATCCCATCCCCATCCGGGAAATGACACCTGCCAAGGTATCTAAGCCAATGGTTTTTATAGACTGTACCAATCAATAAAATACCCTAATAATTCAGTTCAGGAAATTAAACCCATCTTACCTATTATGCTACACATAATTAAATAAAAATATATATTTTTAATAGTTGTTTTATTATTATTATCTATTATAATTCAATATATTATTATTATTCTAAAATACACTTCATAAAAGACCCAGATTCCATGGTATAAAGGGATTATTTTTTTCCATTTACTTGAAAACATACACTTTTAAAATTAGAAAAACATGAAATTTCAGCATCACATAATGGCCTATTTGCCATTTCCACATAGGTATATATCACGTTTTTTTTTTTAATTTAGATTTATGTTAAGAGATTATAAATCATTATTGTAGTAAAAATAAAAAAGACTCAAAGTTTATCAAGAAAATAAACATCAAGATCAACAAAACAAGATTTCACAATATTAACAAAATCAAAAATAATCAACTCAAATTAATATAGTTTATACAGAAAATAAAGTATTCTGAAAAGATGAATAGAATGAAGAAAAAAAACACAAACAAAACTACAACACAAAGCTGTTTTGTAGTTTTTTTTGTGTGTGTGTGTGTGTGTGTGTGTGTTGTGTGGGCTTTTTACCTCCACCATGAATGTGGTGTGGTGTCACTCTTTCAGTTTTTGAGTGTTGTCTGCATTGTAACTGACATTTTTGACAAATTATGTATCAAAAAAATCTATATTTTATAGTCCATTGACTTCTGTGGGTGATTTTTTGGGGGGGTGGGTATATGTGAGTGTTATTGTTCTGCCTTGTGAACGTGTGGAAGGGTTGCCACTTTATTTGGTTGTATTTTGTGGTTTGCATTGTGGTGGATTTTGTGATTTTATTTGACAAATTAAAAAAAAAAAAAAAATTTAATTTTTCACATTCATTTCAGTGTGGGGTCTCTAAACCTCGAACATCCTGACTGTGACTTTTTTTCACACACTAACATACAACTAGAGATCAACCAGTGATGATTTTGACTAGTGATAGATTTTTTACTATTATTATTATTGTTATTATTATTATTATTTAGAGCTACCAAGTGTTGACAACCGTACAAATATCTTGACTAGGCATGACAAAAGGACATTTGTATTTGGGCAAAAAGGGTATTTGTAAGGTTTGGCACACTTTAGGCCTGTTCATACCAAGAATGATAACTTTAAAAATCACTATAAATGCTGCACAAAACGAACATAATGTAGCTGTAAGAAATGCGATTAAACAATCAAGTTTTTATATTATCTAGACACAACTGTGACAAGCGACAAGCTACAGGATATTGCGTTGGTTGATTCATTTCCAAATTCTTCAGTGTTGCACTGGGTATGTTGTGAATGTGGTAGCTTACTAGAATGGAAACACTCTGTGACTGATGCACTTTCAGTATTAAAGCTATGGGTTCCTTTAACTGACTGTCACCTCAAATATCAGCTGAGTGGTGCCTGTTTTTCATTTTCTCCCGGTCTTTTTTACTTTCAGACAATGCTCACCCAAAGCACAGAGCGCCTATTGTTTTGTGTATTGTAATGAGCACTTTTTGCTTAGTGGACTGTGTGAATATGCAGTTTTATTTTTAGCAGCAAACCCACACTTTTCAGAGATGCTTGTGGCTAACCCTGAGTCCCCATCAATCCCTAAAGAAACACAAAGAGATGAGATGAAGAAGCATGAATGAAGAATGATGGAGAATGAAATTTCATGCATGCTTCGGGAGATATGTCACAAAATGTTGACCGTCCTCACAAAAACAGGATTCATCGCAAAATCACACAGAGAGTATGATATGCTCTATTATCCTGAAGATTACAGAAAACCAGAGAGATGTTATTGGCCAATATACAGGTGCATCTCAATAAATTAGAATGTCATGGAAAAGTTCATTTATTTTAGTAATTCAACTACTATTACATAAATTAAATGCACACAGACTGAAGTAGTTTAAGTCTGGTTTTTTTAATTGTGATGATTTTGGCTCACATTTAACAATCACCCACCAGTTCACTCTACAAATTAGAATACTTCATAAGACCATATATATATATATATATATATATATATATAAAATTGTTAAATGTTGGCCTTGTGGAAAGTATGTCCATCCATTGTGCTTTTTTATTTACAATTTACATTTATTGTAAATCATTACTCAATACTTGGCAGGGGCTCCTTTTGCTTTAATTACTGCCTCAGTTTGGCATGGCATGAAGGAGATCAGTCACTGCTGAGGTGGTATGGAAGCCCAGGTTTCTTTGACAAGCCTCTGGTTTCTCATTTTCCTCTTGACAAAAGCCCATAGATTCTCTACGGGGTTCAAGTCTGGTGAATTCGCTGGCCAGTCAAGCAAACCAACACCATGTTCATTTAACCAACTTTTTGTGCCCTTGGCAGTGTGGGTAGATGCAAAATCCTGCTGGAAAATGAAATCACATCTTCAAAAAGCTGGTCAGAATTAGGAAGTATGAAGTGCTCCAAAATTTATTGGTAAACAGGTGCAGTGACTTTGGTTTTCAAAAAATACAAATGGACCAACACCAGCAGATGACATTGTACCCCAAATCATCACAGACTGTGGGAACTTAACACTAGACTTCAAGCAACTTGGGCTATGAGCTTCTCCACCCTTCCTCCAGACTCCAAGACCTTGGTTTCCAAATTAAATACAAAACTTGCTATCATCTGAAAAGAGGACTTTGGACCACTGGGCAACAGTCCAGTTCTTGTTCTCCTTAACCCAGGTAAGCAGGTGTGTGGTTCAGCAGTGACTTAGCAAGAGGAATTAGACAACTTTATCCAAATTCCAAATTTTTGGGCTTACCCTCCTTATGAAGGGTGTCAATGATTGTCTTTTGGACAACTGTCAGATCAGCAGTCTTCCCCATGATTGTGTAGCCTAGTGAACCAAACTGAGAGACCATTTGAAGGCTCAGAAAACCTTTGCAGGTGTTTTGAGTTGATTAGCTGATTGGCATGTCATCATATTCTAATTTGTTGAATTGGTGGGTTTTTGTTATATGTGAGCCAAAATCATTAAAATTAATAGAACCAAAGACTTAAATGGTTAGTTCACCCAAATGTTAAAATTATGTCATTAATGACTCACCCTCATGTCGTTCCAAACCCGTAAGACCTCCGTTCACCTTCGGAACATAGTTTAAGATATTTTAGATTTAGTCCGAGAGCTCCTAGTCCCTCCATTGAAAATGTGTGTACAGTATACTGTCCATGTCCAGAAAGGCAAGAAAAACATCTTCAAAGTAGTCCATGTGACATCAGAGGGTCAGTTGGAATTTGTTGAAGCATCGAAAATACATTTTGGTCCAAAAATAGCAAAAACTATGATTTTATTCAGCACTGTCTTCTCTTCCGGGTCTGTTTTGAACGCGTTCAGTTAAGTGAGTTCAATGATATCCGGTTCACAAATGAATCACTCGATGTAACCGGACCTTTTTGAACCAGTTCACCAAATCTAACTGAATCGTTTTAAACGGTTTGCGTCTCCAAAACGAATTAATCAACAAATGACTTAAGCTTTTAACTTGTTTAATGTGGCTGACACTCCCTCTGAGTTCAAACAAACCAATATCCCGGAGTAATTCATGTACTCAAACAGTACACTGACTGAACTGCTGAGCCGAGCCAAATAACGAACGAAAGATTGACTTGTTCTCGACATCACTAAACTGCAGTGCTGTGATCGCACTCACAAAAGACCCGGAAGGGAAGACAATGCTGAATAAAGTCGTAGTTTTTGCTATTTTTACCAAAATGTATTTTCGATGCTTCAAAAAATTCTAACTTACCCTCTGATGTCACATGGACTACTTTGAAGATGTTTTTATTACCTTTCTGGACATGGACAGTATATCACACATACATTTTCAATGGAGGGACTAGGAGTTCTCGGACTAAATCTAAAATATCTTAAACTGTGTTCCGAAGATGAACGGAGGTCTTATGGGTTTGGAACGACATGAGGGTGAGTCATTAATGACATAATTTGAATATTTGGGTGAACTAACCCTTTAAATTAATCCAATTCATGTGCACTGAATTTATTTAATACACAAGTTTCCCACTTTGAGTTGAACTACTGAAGTAAATGAACTTTTCCATGACATTCTAATTTATTGAGATGCACCTGTATTCTAGAGAGTACACATAGAAGTCAATTTTCATGATGCACAATACATTTTTTTTTTTTTTTTTTTTTTAATTGGCTGTAATTCTCTGTTGTTTTAATGCTAGCCCACAGCATTATCCATTTAAAGCTCATTTAAACAACAAAATATTTAACAAACTAATTTAGAAAAAGGGAATGATGCTAAAAATTTATTATATTTTTCACTTTTGGGTTTCACTTTATTTAGATCAGCCCATAAACACATTCAGTTGATTATAGATAATGTTGCATCTACATGTTTACTAACTCTCTTCAGAGTCTTAGTTGAGTTTTGATAGACTTTAGTAGCGTCAGGGATAGAATAAGCTGATATGTACTTTAAAACTTACTTATTGTCAGTAGAATGCCTGTTGAGAGACCATGACGATAAAGAATGAGCAGATATTAAAGGGATACTCCTTCCCAAAATGAAAATGTTGTCATTATTTACTTACCCCCATGTCGTTCCACACCCATAAAAGCTTAGTTCGTCTTCAAAACACCTTCAGGTGTCTCTCTGAATCAGCGCAGCGCCATTTCGACATATCTGAGCAGTACGCAGGCGGCTTATGCTCTTCTATATCAGCCGCGCCACAAGGATAAGTTTTTTTATGTGTATTGACGCTTTGTGCATCAGTGCAGCACTACCGACACAGAAGAGCAAAGACTATCTGTGTACTGCTCAAAATTGCCAAAATGCCGCCACACTGCAGATTTGGCACAGAGGAGAGGAATTGTTGAATAAAGTTGTTATTTTTGTTTTCTTCATGTACAAAAAGTACTTTTGTCACTTCATAACGTTACGGTTGAATCACTGATGGCAGATGGACTATTCTGACGATGCTTTTCATACTTTCCTGGACCTAGTCAATGTTATTTATTTGGCAGTCATTGGGACAGTCTCAAGTCTACCGGTTTTCATCCAAAATATCTTAAATTATGTTCCGAAGATGAACAAAGCTTTTACAGGTTTGGAACGAAATGGGATAGGTGATCAATTACCAAATTTTCATTTTGCGGTGGAGTACCCATTTAAGTCTGCTAATGCATTGATGAAAGTTAGTAGAGTTATAGGTGCAACATTAATTATTGTCAACAGAAGGTTCAAAAGGGACCATCAAAATAAAGTCTTACCCATTTTTGGTACAGTACATGGTGCAAACAAGTTATTATCATGTTTTATTTCTACAGAATGCTGATAAAGTGTCTCACTTAAATGCGCTTAAAAGGTATCTTGGATTCACATATAAATATAATTATATAGTTTGATGAATAATCTCCATGAAAGGTTCAGACTTCTGATAAATGGCTCCACATTATATTTTGAATATGAAAATTCATGGAAATATGAATGCTAAAATTGTATTTGCATACACAAAGGATTTTGAGTAAGGCTGTGCAGTTTTTAAGCTTTTAATCCATGCAATTTATTGCAAATTGCAAAAAAATTGCACTAATGATGCATTCAGTGATTTTATTTTTCATCAATATAAATAATTACATCTGAAGAAATGACTACTATATATATATATATATATATATATATATGAATATATATATATATATACGTTGAGGTCACTTGACCAACTTAATGCCACTCGCTTCATTTTAGTATCCTAGTGATGGATCCTGGAAAAGGCCAACAGTCAGTTTCTCTGAGGCAGCACAGATGCCCCACCCCAGCATACAGTGAAACCCCACTTTTCATGAACAGCTGCGGTAGCTTCACAAAATTAAAACTGTGCATCGCTCCAGCCATCCCGCCCTCTTCAGCTGTTATCTGTATGACCATAGAAACAAGATAAGCATGAAGATAAACAAGTTAAGCTGCAAATGAAATTACTTGCTATAAACCTGTACAGTGGAAATTAGAAATGAGTTCCATCTTCTAAATGTAGACCTGTCCACCGATAATGCAGAAGCAATTTTACTTGCACTGTACAATTCTCAGAGATACGATTCTTAAACTCACATTACTGACATTTTCACCACTGTACAAATGAGCAATGTGATGATATTTTTGTTCATAACTTTATTTATTTGTATTGTTTTATTATTTCACTGTGTAGATGTAATTTTATTTGAAATCAAAATGTATTTTATTTAAAGGTATTACTGTATACAATAGTGAGTACATTTGTTTTGTGGTATTGTGCAAAATACCATTCAATAGTATCAAATCAGTGTAAATAAATTCAATACACTTGCAATAATAATAATTTAAAAAAACACACACAAAAAAAACAAGAGGATTAAATGAACTTTAGAATGAATTGTAATGCAGGCATAATTGAAATGTTAGTATTATTTTATACTTTCTTCCATTAAAAGACGATTTCTGAGGTTTACTGGCAGTCTGATGTGGAACAAAGCCATGCTTTGCTTTCAACATTAATGAGAAATGTTGTTTTGTCAGTAAAGGTAATTTTCTGCACACCTCGATAAGTATGTGCTAAAGAAAAGACTACAAAAATGTACATAGCATTAAAGTTTTACTGACATGCACAATTTGTGTCACTCTCAATTTTAAAAACAAGAGCTAAATGTTTCTTCAATCTTAATGTAGTGTGGTTAATATCTGTCCATCTCTGAAGTCCATTGAGAGTGAATATCAGTGCTCTGATATAGTGAGGTTCAACCTGTGCTGTGTGAATGTCTCCGTTAATGAGCAACAGGCCTGAACAACAATGCCATCAGAAACACATTAATCTTTACATAATACATTAAGGTTCTGTGGAACACAAAAATACTTATTTCAAGTATTTAGAAACCATATGATAAGTCTTTATGCATACACCATAGCTCAAGCACACCTGTTTGCATTCAATATTGGTGCCTCAGAGACTTATATTCACGTTGGTATGGATCGTCGCAGTCTCTTCACAGCATTAAAAATTGGTTTGCTAGATGGCATATCTGATTCGTGACCCTTCCAAGATCGCTGAATTATTTACTGCCATAACAACCATCCCACTATTGTTTAATTTAAATATTGTACAGCTCAATATAAACCGTAATCCCAGAATGCACATAGAAAGTGGCGCGGCACATGATGAATTTGAGCGTTATGTATCACTAGAGCCCATTTAGGCCTACACATTACTGGAAAATACAAAAATTAAAGGATTGCTGTTCACAGTACAAGCTAATGACTGTATTGGACGCTATAAATATTATATGAGTGATTATTTGAGAAGAAGAGCACTGACAGTTATTGTGACAAAGCTTTACTGTAAATTCATATTTACATGACAAGCAGTGCAGGATTTGAATATTTACGCTCAAAATCCCTCAATTTGCAGCCAGTCATTTTGTTATCCTGTCCCACAGCTTTCAAATAATTTAGAGGACTTTAAGTGGCTACACAAAGACGGCTTCCCGCTTTAAACATCTAACACGCCATTTGAAATTCAAAAGAGAAGGAATGAATTAGGACTTTCCTCCCATTTCTGGGCAGGACAACAGCTGCTGTAGTCAGAGTGCTGATCGCAAAGGGTCTGTCTCACAAATCTTTCAGAGCCAGGCACATCCGTGTCTCAAGTATGTTGAGGATACACCTCTCATCTGATTGTTTCTGTTCTACCGTGAAGATCTCTGATGGCACCACTAAACTTCCAGTCTTTGCAAATGAGATTTTAATCTGTGGTTCCCCAGAGATGTGCTGAAGTACTTCTGATCATGCTGTGGCTCCCGACAGCACTGTTGTCTGTCAAAGACAGACTGCACCGCTTGAAACAATTCTACACCTCAGAAACACAGGAATTCTACTCCTGCTCTCCAGCACTAAGGTCTTTCAAATGTCTGTTTGCAAAAGTAGTACAAAATAATACTATGTGTGTGCTTTTTATCCTACCCTGCTCTTGGAGTTCTACCATCTTTCAGAGTTCAGCTCCAGCCCCAATCAGCTAGATCCGAATCATCAATGTTCAAACTTGCTTGAAAATTCCACTTAAAAGACTAAAAAGACGTGTGTTGGAGCACGGCTGGAACTTAAGTCTACAGGACGGAAGCTCTCCAGTAGAAAAACTGGAGACCCGTGGTCTAGACAGAATCTGAAGATTTTTGGCTCCAAAATGTCTGTGCCCATAAGCAAGCAGTTCACATTAAACCAGAGGTCCTGTGCCAACCTAATAACTGCCATTAAGATGAATGGAAATCCTTTTGCAATGCTTTTTTCAGCAGTTATTAGAGATCTCCTTGAGTACTACCTTAGAGTCAATGAAGGAGCAGCAAGCTCAGAAACACAATTGCCAAAGCTTTTGAGAAAACTCTGCTACATCTGTGTGAACTATGCATCGGATGGGCATAAACAAACTTTTATCGTAGGTTGAGACAAATGCTGATTCTGGATACTTCTTACTGGGCATCTATCAGAAGGTTAAACTTGTAAAACAGGCAGTCTTCACAGCACCATATGAGAAGTTGCGCTGTGGCATAAGCAACATAATCAGCAGGAGACCTTTTCCTTGACATAAACTGATTTGCGGGTCCCCATTCCAATAGCCACAAGACGATCTAACACCTCTTTGAACTTATCATCAAATTACTTGTAAGCATCTGCTCCTTTGGCCTACAAGAGGGAAATGTTCAGTTCACCATCACTACCTGTGTTGTAGGACAAAATGATTCTTCATTCATTCTTCCATTTGGAAAGAAAGTTAAAAAACACAAGCAGGGCTGGGGTACAACATAAATAGAATAGTGTATATCTGGTTAAAGCCTGGAATACTCTTAATGATTTTTGCCCAAATTTTCTGCCGATTTACAGTCTGGAGAAGTTGATGATGGTTGTCAGAGTCAGTCTGCAGATTTGAGTTGACAGATTCCATATAATATCGCGTAACGTATGATGGTCACGGACTCAGATTTTTTTTGTAAAAAAACGAAAATCACCAATTTTGAAAAAAAAATCCCCGCTTCTTTCTCATTTTGCTCGAAAGTTGTGCTGCCAACTTGTGTCACTGGTTTCCGTGATGGGTCACATATGATTCCATCCAATCTGAGTATTTCAAACATTGTTTGATATTTTAAGTCAATTTTAGAACACATTGTTTTCATTTGTCACACGTCTCCTAGCAACAAGTCACACGTTTCTTCATTAGTTTGTTGTGATCGGAACAACGTGAAAGTCTGGTAGTGAATAATCCATGTATGATGGCCAGTTTTCTTTTGCCACTATTTACAATGTCATAAGTATATGATGCCTAGTGTTTTAAAAATCTGTTCAGATTTTAAAAGTAATTTAGTGTATTCCAGGGAAATTTCATGCATCTCAGTTAGAAGTACTGGATGCACAATTTTAAATGTAAACATTAAGTTGTCAGGAAAGTAAGTTCAGAGTGTTCAGATGATGGAACGTGTGTTGATGACCATACCGTGCAGTATGTACAGGTAGATACCATTGAGCAGGTAAGACAATAAATCCAGTGCAGCTAATCAAAGAAGAAATTACATTCAGGATTAGAAATCAAATGCAGAATTTATAAAATACCCAAGTTTATTAACAATAAACTAAACCAATTTACAGTGGCATACGAAAGTTTGGGAAACCCTTGCAGAATCAGTGAAAATGTGAATATTTTTAACAAAATAAGAGAGATCATACTAAATGCATCTTATTTCTTATTTAGTACTGTCCTGAGTAAGATATTGTACATAAAATATGTTTACATTTAGTCCATAACACAAAAAGAAATTGATGAAATTATTAAAATAACCCCAATCAAAAGTTTGGAAACCCTTGGTTCTTAATACTGTGTGTGGTTACCTGGATAATTTATTATTATTATTATTTTTTTATTTTATTTTATTTTATTTTTTTTGTGATGGTTGCTCATGAGCACTGTTCTTCAGAAAAATCCTTCAGGTCTTATAGATTCTTCAGTTTTCCAGCTTATTTCACATATTTGAACCCTTTCCAGCAGTGATTGAATGATTTTGAATGAGGACAATTGAGGCACTCAAACATAACTATTAAAAAAGGTTCAAATGTTCACTGATAATTCAGAAGGAAACAAGATTCATTAAGAGTTGGAGGGTGAAAACTTTTGAACACGATGAAGATGTCAAAATGTTTCTTATTTTGTTGAATTTTTTTTTTTCCTATTTAGTTCTGCCTTTCTTAAGCAACAGAAGATACTTGTATGTTTCCCGGAACACAAATTAAGTAAAATTTACCTTGATTTTCAAGTTACAAAAGTTTTCACCCCCCATATTTTAATTCATCTTGTTTCCTTCTGGAGCATCAGTGAACATTTTAACCTTTTTTAATAGTTATGTTTGAGTGCCTCAATTGTCCTCATTCAAAATCATACAATCACTGCTGGAAAGGGTTTATTAATGGTTTAATAAGAGAAGGGCTTCTCTTATTTATTTATTTTTTTTTTTAATTATTCACAGTCTACTGCATCATCATCAGACCCTGTGGGGAAGAAGAAGAAGAAGAAGAAGAAGAAGAAGAAGAAGAAGAAGAAGAAGGAGAAGAAGAAGAAGAAGAAGAAGAAGAAGAAGAAGGAAAAAAAATATAGTCCAAATAAAATTAAAGTTGGACCTTGGAAATCTTTCATGAACCTTGATTCTCTATGTTCTGCATTTCCTATGGTTACCCCATCTTGATCCCTTCTACCAAGGAGTTGGTGAGTTAGTCCTGGGCTGAGCAGTTTATTTATTTTTTCTCATCATGTTGAATAATCCCTAACCGGGCGACTCAAATTGAAAATCCTTTTGATGTCTAGTCAAACAAATATTCCAAATGGTTATAGTGATCTGTCTACAACAGCAAAGTTAAGGCCCCCTGTGTGCCTCAACATAGACCCTGGGACTGTGTGATCGATTATCCCTGTGAATGAGTCACTGACTGTGGAGGATTACATTACGAAGACATTAGAATAAGGCTTGGTTTTTATTGACCACTAAAGTTTTAACAAAGCAGCAGCAAAAAACTGCTGTCTTCTTCTATTACATCTTGCTGTCTTGGACTAAATAAAAAGAGGTAGATAGTTTATAGTGCCTACAACCAGCAGTCAATTTGAATTCTTTGTGTTGCTGTATGGACTGATGAATGTTCCTGTCCTGCTTCTAGATAAGGATTTATGCTTCAGTCAAAAAAAAAAAAAACTTACCCCATCTTCTATTGTTTCTACAGAGAGCAGTGTGTGACCGCCAGCCCCACCGCACACGGGAGAGCATGGACCCACACCGCACAACGCACCAATTGAAGACGAAGCTGAACACTGAGCACCAAACCGCCTCATGCCAACCCCCTTTCACTGCCTTTCCATTAATAAAAAATTATATTAAATCCACCCTTCAGGGAACTTACCTGCATCCTTGCGTCGTGTCCTTCTTCACCCCTCCACAATATATATATATATTTTATTTGTATCAAGTTTGTATTTGTATTTGACTTGAGTACATCTGGATGACATTTGGGTAGACTACGCCTCTCTGAAAATAAAAATATTGTGACAGAACTATGAACAGAGTTACTGAAGAATTTATTAATTCAGTGCCTTTCACAAGATCAAGGTCATTTTACGGAAAAAGCCATTTGAGCTAATACAAAACAAAAACAAAAAACGAACATAAAGAACATGCACTGCTTTTAGGAAAACAACAACAAAATATCCTCATGGAGGACAAACTTTATTGATTTCAATTTTAAATCAAAATACTGAAACCAAAAATTTGGACATGATTATTTTGAATCGAAAGTGTAATGAAAAATTTATCTGGTGGGAATCCTAAGCGTTTTCAATTTGTGACCTACTTTAGTAGGTTAACATGAAATTTTAATTCTATGACTTATTACATCATATCTTTGCTTGCTAAAGTAGTCTCACTTCAACTGAAACTGAAGTGACTGAAGCAGAAACCTTTTTCCATTGTAGTTGATGCAAGACATCCGACTTGCATTTCAGTGCCTTAGACATTACACATGAACTAATACATCAGATTTTGGAAATATAAGGCACTGTTGATAGTTTCAGTTGAAAAATGCATCAGACAGTCCTTTAACAGTTCATGTCATCTAAAATGTCCCATCAGGAGTAAAGGCAGTCTGATCGTGACTTGCATGAAGGTGAACCACAAGGCATCAAGATTACATTAAGAAGACATTAGAATAAGGCTTAAATTGCATTAGTCACTTTAAAGTACTGTCGAATTCCAAAAGATCCTGCTGCGTTTGAATGAATACAAATGGGTAAAATTTACACCAAACCTGTTCTTCATGGTGCCTACTGTTTCAGTTTTTGTGATTTTATATATATATATATATATATATATATATATATATATATATATATATATTACTGTTTCACTTTAGAGATGAGGGACTCCATCAGCCATATCTCGTACAGATTGACACAGACCCAGAAACCTAGAATACATTCATTCATCCAGAGGCTAAACACATGGCAGGCCTATTGGATTTTCTTTTCTTCTCAGTGTTGTACTTTGCTTTACAATTCAGACAGGTTTTATTATAAACTGACTTTATTTTATGCAGGACAGTATAGCTCAAATCATGGAAACCTCCCTATCAGTGAATTGTCACGCATAGCTCATTTGGAGCATTTGTTTCAGAACACGGCACATTTTCTCTCATATCTCAGTCTGTTTAGGCATCTAGTAAATGGAAATCATGCCTTGATCTGTACCAAAATAATCAGTCATAGATCAAATGAATGAGGTTGTCATAAACAGTTGCTGTCTGACCAGTGACAGGAGAGTTTAACCCTCTGGAGTCTAAGGGTATTTTTGGGGCCTGGAGAAGTTTTGTCATGCCCTGACATTTGTGCTTTTTTCAGTTTCTTATAAATATCTAAATGGGTAAAGTAATCTCACTGTAATCAGCACAAACTGGGCTATAATAATATGTGAAACGCATGCATGTACACGATTGATGTATTGCTCTTATCTGTATGATTAAAACTGAAAGTGTAATTTAAGTTCTTTTCGGGGTTATCATGAGAAAATGATTCATAACGCGTATCCGCATTAATCGACTCCAGAGGGTTAACATGTTCACCAGCTCAAACAGATTGATCTCCACCTTGGTTTCAATCAATTTAAATCCAGCACCAGTTTAAGCTATCTGTACTGAAGATCCTGTTCAGTAGCAGTTCTTGGTGCCTACTACACTGCACTGACCTTCTCACATAGTCATACATTTTTTAACACACCTGGATCAGTCACAATAATATCATCATTCTGGCATCCATGGATAGAATTTCCAAAGTTAATATGTTGTTAATTCCTAGGAATTAGCTCATACCACTGGAGTATCAGTAAAATCATCTTCCTCATCGGCTCTTCTGTCATTCTCACAACCATCCTAAGCATCCTCAACACATGGTCAGAAGAATATCCTGATGTTCCAGCTGTTCAGGATGTGTCACAGCAAAGCGGTCTGGCAGGACGCCCATATTAAACATGCCATCTGCCACCAAAAGCCCAAGAAGGCATCCAAGTTCATCTAGTGACCAACTTAAAAAGTGTGGCTAGGCTTCTAATACCCAAATGCCTGACCATCTCTTTAACAGAAATTAATATTTAATATTAAAAAAATATTATCATGTTAAAAATGTATCTATGGAAATTCCTTGAAAACCTTATATGGCTGACATTTTAAATGCAAACTTAAATCAATGCAGATCTGACCATTAGATTTACCAAAAAGTATTATTATTATTTTTTTCTTAGGAACTTCAAAACAGGATTATTTTGCGTACTGTCATTTCGGCATTTGATGTGTATCACCTATGGTAAATAGTCCACATAAAACATCACCACAAACCTAATCCTATGAAAATGTATTTCCACAGGGATGAATGTATTTTGTGAAAGCCAGTACCATTTGGACAGATGGGATTCATTTCACGGTTCACACTCTCAATGTGATTAAAAAGTTAAATGCTGTTGAGAAAAGAGGAAATGGCATCACACACACATTCTGCCATCAAAGTATGTAAGGACATGGCAGCTCAGAGCATATGTGGCAGCTGCCAGTCCAATTGACACAATGGTCTCTCTATGGAGTGTTTACTGACAGCCTGGCTAAATCTGGACTAAGTTGCATTTTAAATAAGAGCACTTGCAATCTTTATAACTGTTAAGTCACAGTGTCATATCTTATTACATGTCTTATATTTCTTATTATCATAATTACTGAAAAAAAAAAATCTAGGAATTCATGGAAATTCATGGAATATTTGGTAACACTTTATAATAACTTTAGTTAATAAATCTTAAAAAAAAAAAAAAAAACATTAATAGTCCTGTGCTGCGCTGCCGACAACTTCCGTAACCCATATAAAGCACGTTGATGGGCTGCTCTTGCTCTGATTTTTGTGTGCACGCACTCTTCCTGGAGAAGTACCCATGAAAGGAATTCCATCCTTTGAGACGTCCATCCTATGAGACTAAAAAAAAAATAAAATAAAAAAATAAAAACCTTTCTGAAACTTATAGGAACCCTGACAAGCCAGTGCAGAGACTGTAAAATTGGGGTAATATAATAATATTTTCTTGACCTCGTAAGGACTATAGCTGCTGCATTTTGGACTACCTGTGGCTTGTTTATTGACGAAGCAGGACAACCACCTAGAAGTGCATTGCAATAGTCTAGTCTAGAGGTCATGAATGCATTAACTAGCTTTTCTGCATCAGAAACAGATAACATGTTTCGTACCTTGGCAATGTTTCTAAGATGGAAGAATTTTTTTTTAACATTGGAAATATGATTTTCAAAAGACAAATTGCTGTCTAATATAACACCCAGATTTCTGACTGTAGAGGAAGTAACAGTACATCTGTCTAGTTGCAGATTGTAATCTACAAGATTCTGTGTAGTGTTTTTTGATCCAATAATTAATATCTTTGTCTTATCCGAATTTAATTGGAGAAAATTATTTGTCATCCAATCTTTTACATTTTTAACAAACTCCGTTAGCTTAGATAATTGAGAAGTTTCATCTTGTCTCATTGAGATATATAGCTGAGTATCATCAGTATAACAGTGGAAGCTAAATCCGTATTTTCTAATAATATTACCAAGAGGCAATATGTATATTGAAAATAGAAGGGGACCTAGGAGGATCCTTTTGGCACTCCATATTTTACTGATGATAAATGAGATGACACCCCATTTGAGTAAACACAATGGTGCAGATCGGACAGGTATGATCTAAACCATCTTAGAGCCTGCCCTTGAAAACCTGATCTATGGTGTCGAACGCAGCACTAAGATCAAGTAAGACTAGAAATGAGATGCAGCCTTGATCTGACGCAAGGAGCAGGTAATTTGTAATTTTAACAAGTGCAGTTTCTGTGCTATGGTGGGGCCTGAAACCTGACTGAAATTCTTCATACAGATCATTTTTGTGCAGGAAGGTGCTCAATTGAGAAGACACAACTTTTTCTAAAATTTTAGACATAAATGGAAGATTTGAAATAGGCTTGAATGCTTGAATGGTTTTGGGACGTGACCTAAAGATAGCTACAAGTTAATGATATTGAGAAGCGGTTCTTCGGCTACAGGTAACAACTCTTTCAGTAATTTAGTGGGTACAGGATCTTATAAACATGTTGTTGGTTTAGATACAGTGATACGTTTATTTAGCTCTTCCTGTCCTATAGTTGTAAAGCACTGCAGTTTATCTTTGGGTGCGATGGATGAAACTGAAGTGTTAGATGCTGTATAATTTACATTCGCTATTGTTTTTCTAATGTTATCTATTTTATCAGTGAAGAAATTCATAAAGTCATTACTATTTAACGTTGGTGGAATATTTGAATCAGGTGGCGTCTGTTAATTTGTTAATTTAGCCACTGTGCTAAATAAAAACCTTGGATTGTTTTGGTTATTTTCTATGAGTTTGTGTATATGCTCTGCCCTGGCAGTTTTTAGAGCCTGTCTATAGCTGGACATACTGTTTTTCCATGCAATTCTAAAAACTTCCAAGTTAGTTTTTCTCCATTTGCGTTCAAGACTACGAGTTTGTTTCTTGAGAGAGTGAGTATTACTGTTATACCATGGCACAGTACGTTTTTCTCTAACCTTTTTCAATTTGATGGGGGCAACAGTTTCTAATGTATTAGAGAAAATAGTGCCCATGTTCTCAGTGATTTCGTCTAATTCATGTGTATTTTTGGGTACAAATAGCAGTTGAGATAGATCAGGCAGGTTATTTGCGAATCTTTCTTTGGTGGCTGGAACAATAGTTCTGCCCAGACGGTAACGCTGAGACATATAGTTAATATCAGTTATACGCAGCATGCACGATACAAGGAAATGGTCTGTAATATCATCACTTTGAGGTACAATACCTATAGCAGTAATATCAATTCCATGAGATATAATTAAATCTAGTGTATGATTAAAACAATGAGTGGGCCCGGTGACATTTTGCTTGACTCCAAAGGAGTTTATTAGGTCAGTAAACGCAAGTCCTAATGTATCATTTATATTATCAACGTGAATATTAAAATCTCCCATGATTAGCGCCTTATCAACTGTAACTAGAAGGTCTGAGAGGAAATCTGCAAATTCTTTTAGAAATTCTGTATACGGCCCTGGTGGTCTATATACAGTAGCCAGAGCACGAGATACATTAGATTTCTTTTGCATGTCTGACAGTTTAACATTTAGCAGAAGTATTTCAAAAGAGTTAAACCTGTATCCTGTTTTCTGGGTAACATTGAGAATATCACTATATATTGTTGCAACACCTCCGCCACGACCATTCTGACGTGGCTCATGCTTATAACAGTAGTTTGATGGAGTAGACTCATTTAGACCAAAATAATCATTTGGTTTTAGCCAGGTTTCAGTCAAGCAGAGTACATCAAAACTATTATCTGTTATCATTTCATTTACAATAACTGCTTTGGGTGTGAGTGATATAATATTTATGAGCCCAAACTTTAAAAATTGTTTTTGTCAATTTACTTTACATGTTTCTGGTTTAATTACGATAAGATTTTTTCTAGATCCTACATTATATTTATATTTTGACCTCACTATTCGGGGAACAGACACAGTCTTAATAGTTTTTATAGTGCAAGTACTTTTCACATTTAAGCGGGTGGAACAAAACTCATCATAATAGTTATTTGAGAATTGTCTTACTAGTCACATGGAGCGAAGTGTCCTGGAGATGTTGTCAGAGAGAAGCTCCGCTCCGACTCTGCTGCGGTGCAATCCATCAGTGTGAAACAGCCTAGGACGCTCCCAGAAAAGATTCCAGTCATTAACAAATAGCAGTTTCTGTTCTTTACACCATGACAACAACCATTTATTTAAAGCAAAAAGTCTACTGAACCTTTCGTGTCCTCGTCTATACGTGGGCAGTGGTCCTGACATGATGATCGCCGCCGCGGGCGTCGTGCTGCGAACCGTATCGATCAGGCTGCTGAAGTCCCTCTTCAGCGTCTTCGTCTGCTGCAGCGTAGTTTCGTTAACTCTGGCGTGAAGCACGACCGCTCTGGGGCTCTCGTCGTCCTTCAGGATCGCAGTTATCTGCGCAGAAACATCGAGAACACGAGCACCAGGCAAACAATGAGTGTGCACTTTACCTTCGGCTAACGTAGCACGGTCGTGCCAGATGATGGAGTCTCCAATGATCACAGCGTCGCGTCCTGTCTCGCGGAGGGGAGCGAAGCAGTTCCGGATGGAGATCTCGAAGGCAGGAGGGGGAGAAGTCCACTGTGGATGCACCCAGGGTCCGTGGTGTCCTGGCGTCGGAGTGAAGGACATCTGGGAAGATCGCGTCCTGGGTGCACCGGGCCTGAGCAGAGAAACACAGCACGCTGTATAATTACCCCGGACTTGTGAGCGTCAGCCCGGGATGATTTCAGCGCGGCTCTCCACTCACTCAGCTGGGCCTGCCTCACCTCCAGGTTGCGAATCTGCTTCCCCACGGCCTCTAGCTCGAGCTGCACAGAATGCAGCTTGAGCGTGTCCCCACCTGCAATCAAAGGTAGACATTCATCCGCCATTAAAGCAAGTAACAGTGAGTACAACAGTGATAATGTGTGTGAATAGAGTATTAGCAATGTAAGCGCAGTTAGCTGCAACCACGCGGCTGATGCTAACAGGCTATAAGTTAATAGCGACCCGGGAGATCAAAATAAAGTGATAGCGAGGCGCTCTGATTGTTTTTGTTTTAGAATACAATAGAGGATATATTCACACATTATATAAACGGAAACGATGGTGTATAAAATTGATTTTTAAGTTAAAAATAGTCGATAAAAGAATATAGTGACGGAGCTCAAATGCAGGACAGACAGCAACAACAAACAGGAAGTGACAGCACAAACAGGAAGTGACTTTTGAATATTCTGTTGACAATAAATAATGTTGCACCTATATTACCTATATTCAACAGAATATGTTAAAGGGACCATCAAAATAAAGTGAAACCTAATTCTTGTTGAAATCATTTGTAGACTCATAAAAAGGGCATGAGCATATGGATTGAAAGTTTAATGGTATTTGCAATAACTAACTAATGATCTGTTAAGCATTATATAATGTTTGTTAATGATTTATTAATGAAGCTTTTAATCATTGTAAACCATCTGACAAAACCTTCTGAAGATTTTCAAAATTGAAACTGGAAGTTTAATGACATTCATAAGCAATTTACATGAAATAATGAACTGTTAATCATTAGGTAATGTTTAGTAAGTTCATAAGTAAATTTTAACAAGCACATTATCTCATATTTCTATATATGTTAATATATAATAACTTACTATCAGTTAAGCATCATTAAACATTTGTTAATGATTCATTAAAGAAATTTTTAATAAAGTGTTACTGAATATATTTTGACACCTGCGCCCCATCAAGCTCTGGCTTTATAAACCCAGCAAATGAACACAGAGGTGAGAGATGTCTCCACAAGACTCGGCTAACCCCATCTTCTATTTTTCCTGCAGAGAGCAGTTTGTGAGTGCCAGCCCCTCCACACAGGGAGAGCATGGACCCACACAGCACAGCACACCACAGGAAGAGGAACCCAAGCTCCACACCGCCTCACATTAGCCTTCTTTTCCCCACAATCTTGTTAATTAAATCCACCCTTTGGGGAACTTACCTGCATTCTCGTGTCTTGTACTTGGTGGAGAATGTGGGCAGTCTGCTGAAGAAGTCTCAAACGACGACCCCTCCACACTCAGTGCTACCCCTCTTGGATTGGTTTGGACGTTTTTCTTTTTTTCCCTTTGGCTCACGTACCCTCTCTTTTTCCCCTGGTGGCGCTCCTCCCCCCAAAATGGACAAACTGCTGGAGCAACTCACAGAGGTGAGCATCCGCCAGCAGAAAATTATGGAGCACATGGCCTCTTGCAAGGGGAAACCGAACGTGAGCTCGCCACACTCCACACTGCCACTGCCCAGCGAACTCCGCTACCTGACCCCCGTGTCCAGGCGACGCAGTTGCTGCTGAAAATGACGGCGCATGATGCAACGGCGATGTATTTCCAGATGTTTGAAAGTAGGGACATGGTGAGTAAACCCCTGAAACTCCTAACCTCTGCTTTGATCTATACCAGCGGGTGACTGGAGCCAGGGCCTTCGCCAAGGAGAAACACGAGGATGACCGCTTAAAACACTGCTGGGCCCAAGTGAGGGAAAGAAGGAAAGAGCTCCAGCCTGCGCACCATCCCACTCCTCACTTTGTGGTGAAAAATGGCCTGCTTTACTGTGTCGCACAGCGTAGGTGGGAGGAAAAAACCCTGCTTGTCATCCCATGCACCAAGATGGAATGCACACCCTATGGCAGGCCACCTAGAGGCACATAACACAATCCATCACCTCCGCGACCGATTCCACTGGCCGGGCCTGGAGGGGGAAGTCAAGGTTTTCTGTCAGGCCTGCCCAACCTGCCAACGGATGTCAACCCTCTCCCCTCACCCCAGCCCGCTGATACCGCTGCCCATCATTGAGGTGCCCTTCGATCGGGATGGATCTGGTAGGGCTGCTGCCGAAGGCTGCCTGGGGGCATGAGCACATCCTCGTCATCGTGGATTGTGCCACCCGCTATCCTGAGGCCATCCCTCTCTGTAAGGCCACCATGATAGCTACCGCTGCTTTATCCCTAACTTCTCCTCCATAGCTGCTCCCCTGACAGACCTGACCAGGAAGGGGCAGCCAGAGAAGATCCCTTGGACCCCCGAGACAGAGGTGGCATTCCAGCGGATAAAGACAACCCTCACGTCAGAACCGGTGCTCCTAACCCTTAACTTCAACCACCCCTTCCTGCTCCAGACGGACCCATCTGACACCGGGTTGGGAGCAGTTCTATCCAGTGCCACAACGGCGAGGAACAACCGGTGATATACATAAGCTGAAAGCTGACCCCAGCAGAGCAAAGGTATGCAACGGTAGAGAGGGAGATGTTGGCCATCAAGTGGGGAGTCCTGGAGCTCCGAAGTTACCTCCTAGGTTGCCACTTCACCCTTGTAATCGACCACGCTCCTCTGCCGTGGATGGTCCAAGCGATGGATACAAATGCCAGGGTGACTCGGTGGTTCCTCGCGCTCCAGGACTTCAACTTCACTGTGCAACATAGAGCGGGGACGGCCAAAATGAACGCCAATGGACTCTCCCGAATATGGCCAGCTTTCGCAGGTCTGTCAGGGTCCACTCCCCGCCCTACCCCAATCTCCCTCTTCTCCACAGGAACAGGATATATATATATATATATATATGTATATATATATATATATATATATATATATATTTATATTAGATTTTTTGAATGATGAATCAGGCATCTTTTGTAATACACTTTGATAAATCCATTTTAAAATAAAAAAAATAAAATAAAAAAATTACACTTGATTTGACAACCAGAAAGGTTTGTATATGTTTTCTCATAAATCATGCTGATAAATCATGTAGTAATGAGCTATACAAAACTGGCCTACTGTCCTATATAACCTAATGCAAGGCATTTGTTTGTCACTTGAGTGCACAACCCCATATTACCAAAGGAGACTGGCAAACTTTATTTTCTTTTTTTTCAGCCCTCACCACTGCTTAATATGTCTGCCGATACCTGGAGGAGTCTGTGAAGCAGTACACAGAACATTATTCACTCCTGTATGTAGCTTTGTGTGTTGATTCTGTGAATCTTACAATTTCCTCCAGGCAGCATGCAATGTTTGTCAGTGAAAAATGAACTCCGTGCATTGAACAAGGCCACTTTCACAGGGAAAATAAATGCTCACCATACAATCTGTATCCATAGGGCCAATAGTGATGATAAAATATGGCTGAAAGAATTATATCTGTCTTGTTTCACAAGGACTGTTCGTGGCCTCCAATTCTCCATATTGTTATTCCTGGTTGAGGAGGATGTTCTGTCATTTTGCTGTCACATTTAAAGTCATGATTGAAGTGCTATGATTATACATGAATGATTATATATTTTTTATTATTACTATTATTTATACTGGACATTTCATCTGGCTCAGTTGAGGGCTGGGCAAACAGGACCACCCAAAGACTTTCACCCTTTCAATAGCATTTTTTCCATAATCACTTATCTCTGAGGAGCACCCACACATTTTTGCTACTGAAACTAGCCCCTTATTAAAGGGTCAATAAATTAAATAAAATATTAAATGAATCTCAACATTTTAAACTAAGAACATTAAAATTTGATAAAAGTTTAATTTGTTTATAATGTGAAGCCTCTCTTTAAATCTTTCTTTGTGGAATACATATAATACATAAAATTGTTTACATATACACACTGTTTACTTTAAATATAGGAGTGAATAGCATTTTTTATGGAAATTATGTAGTGGGAACATCTATTATTATCATACTGTCATGGACTTTGTTTTCAGTTTGCACCGTTTTCACTGTCTACTTCCTTGTTGTGGTTTCTAATTTGAGTACATTCTTAGGTTTATCTAGTTTAAGTGTGTCTTGTTATTATCATTGTTTGGTTTGTGTATTTAGGTTTCTGTCTTTTCAGTTCTAGTTGGTCTGGCCTTGTCTATGATAACGTCATGTTTGCTACCCTGTTTGTTGGATTATCCTTGTTGGATTTTCTGTGTGTTGGATTAAAGACATTACAGACCTTTTTTATTATCAGTGTGTGTTTCAGTATACAGCATAGCCTCACAATTATATTATTATACATGCCTGCTCTAGATCCTGTCCAAAAGACAGAAATTATTACATTTGGTCATAGTACCTATGCAAAATACATAAATAGATAATAATAATAAAAAACAATAAGTCAAGGTCCTTTGTCATCCAATCTGCATACTTATGTTTAGTAGTTGGGTTTTAGTTTTGATACAGAGTTAAAGTTTGACAGACAAATTAATTTGGTTGTGAATAATAGTTCCCTTTCAAACTGTTTCTCCCATTGCGTTGAGATGTGTTAGAGTAATAAAGAGAGGATTCAAGCATGAATGCATGTAATAAAATGTATTAACAAACTCAATGGAGACAGAACAGAAAGGATGGTTTCAGGGGTGCAAACGGAGATAATCCTGGATGTGTCAATACAAAGTTCCATAAATCCACAAAAGGAATCCAGTCGGAATAACAGCTACGGTACAACACGAAACAGAGACTGACCAACATGAGAGCTCCGCCAGGGCAAGAATCTATACCTCAACCACAATGATCTGACAACAAGAGGTAAAAAGTAAATTATTATATAGGGGAGCCGATGAGTCACAGCTGAACCTGATCTGCTCATCGGAATGGACAGCCTTTGAGAACCGGTCCACCACGGTCAAAACTATCATGTTTCCCAGAGAGGGTGATAGGCCTGTAACAGAATCTAGTGCGATGTGGGACCAGGGTCTTGAAGGCACTGACAGCGCCTGAAGAAGCCCCCCTGGGGTCGATTGGAAGGGACCACCAGCGCAGACAGAGAAGGCCAAACGTTTGGCAGACCTGATGTACTCAAGGTTCTAGTGATCAGTCCAGATTATAAAGGGAACCACTGAACTCTCTAGCCAGTGACAGCATTCTTGAAGTGCTAACTTAATCGCCAGCAATTCTCCGTTATCAATGTCATAGTTGCATTCAGCGCACTGGGAAAGAACTGCACCTAACCCCTCCTCTGAAGCACAAACCTCCACCACAAACTGACGTGAAGGATCAGGGCTATGAGGATTGGAGAGGAAACAAAGTGGCTCTTTGGAAGGTTGGAAAATGCAATTTCAGCCACATAACATAACCTGAACGTCATTTTGGTTGAGGTCAAGGTGGCCAGAGGAGAGGCTAGTTGGCTGAAATTGCGAATGAAATGTTGGTAAAAATTGTCGAACCACAGAAACCTCTGTAGGGCCTTGCAGGAATCTGGATATGGTCATTCCACCACAACTTTGATTTTGTTGGGGTACATGTGAACGTCCTCGGATGATATGATGTTTCCCAAAAATGGAACTGACTGTGCATGGAAGACACACTTCCCTGCCTTGACAAAAAGCCCATTTTCTAGCAGCCCCCACTTCTTATGCTAACCAGAAGATATGCATTATGAATGTCCAGGTTGGGAAGATGGACACTCCCTGCAACTGCTTGAAAGCTGAAGACATCAGTGGTAAAGTATTCTTTACCGTGATGCTATCTAGCCCCAGATTGTCAATGCAGGGTCGCAGGGAGCCATCCTTCTTCCCCACAAAAAAGAACCCCACCCCCACAGATAAGAAGAGGGTTGGATGATCCCAGCTGCTATATTTCTCAACGGCCTCATTTTCAGGAGCTGAAAGCGAGTATAACTTGCCCTTTGGTGGAGACATACCTGGTAATAAATATATAGCACAATCATTGGGATGATAAGGAGGAAGAGAAGCAGCCTGGTACTTACTGAACACTTCCCTCAGGTCAGGGTACTCCATGGGCACATTAGACAGGTCTAATGGCTCTCCCTGAAGCACACAACAATATATGGAGAAACAGGCAGACATGAGACAGGAAGAGTGACAATAATTGCTCCATTCAGTGATGGAGTTGTGCCCCCAAACCACACGAGGGTTGTTGAGGACCAGCCAGGGGTGACCCAGGACGATCACAGTGAGAGGGGTGTTAGTGAGCAGAAATTGGATCTTCACAATTTGATTCCCTGAAGTAGTGAGTGTAACCGGACCAGTGATGTGTGTAATGGCAGGTAGTCCTTGTCCATTAAGAGCATTTACCATGACCTCATCCTTTAAGGGAAATATAGGCAGTTATAAGTGTAAGGCTAAATTAATATCCAGGAGATTACCTTCGACTCCTGAATCCACCAATGCTTGGCAGGAGAGGGTGTTGTATGCCCATCGTAATCTAACCGGAAGGACAGTAGAAGCAGAGGATTTCTCTACAGACAATGCACCCGACCGTAAACTTGGTTTTACGGCAATGCCTGGCCTTTTACTGGGCACCTGGCTATGAGGTGGCCCGCAGCACCGCAATATAAACATAGTCCCCTCTCCCTCCCACAGTTCATCTCCTCCCGAGACAGTCAAGCCTTGCCAATCTGATTAGGCTCTGGTTCGAAGGCTGGTCTGATCGCATTAATCCCAGCGGCTGAAAACTCTGATGTCTCAGGGACTAAAGTCTGTAAAGCTCATTAGTCTGTTGCAGTCGAGCATCCACCCAAATGGCCAACATGATCAATCCACCCAGATCGGGGGGAAGTTCTAGCATGACAATTTCTCCTTGGATGCAATCATAGCCATCCTGTGCAAAAACATGTTCCATTGAACCTCCTGGTTCCACTTACACTCCACAGCCAGGGTGCAGAACTCGATTGAGTAATCGGTGACAGAGCGATGCCCCTGACAAAGATCCGTTAGAACTTTTCACAGGTTGGGAACTGCCTCCCAACCTGGGAAAGTATGGTCGAACATTTGTTTAATCTCCTCCAAGAGTGCTTGAAATGAAAACAGTGAGCATTTAGTTAAGTAAGCTTTGTCAGGGGCATCACTCTGTCGCCTATTACTCCAATTATAGATGGGCCCTTGTTTACTCTGATACCGAAGCCTGATTTGTTCAAATTTGTGTAGTGGCACAATCCAATGGTGCTTCAACCCTCCAAAAGGGGAGGAGCCGACCTCTATTTAGATCGGCTGTGAGTTCCATTTTGTCAGATATTTTTTCCTTCAGCGATCAAGATCATCTCCTCGCTAACTCTACAAGCTAGAAGCTGAAGAAAGAAGAAGCTTAGCTCAGCGTGCTGCTTGCTGCCATAGAAGGAGCCGCTGGCAGCGGAAGAAGCCACAAGCCTTCCTCTGTGGCCATCTGCCACATCTATGATCAAACTTCTGAGCAAATTTCCAGCAACACTGATGCATATATTGAGCTGCGAATATGGCTCTTGCAGGTAACCCCTGCACAAAGCAGATGGACAATGTGAGTGCTACACCTGTCACAGTTCCCATGCAGAGGCCACACTCACTGAGTTGGCATGCTCTCACTGTGAGTGCACGAGTCTCGTCCTTCTCTGCTTGCCTTCTTTAATGAAGATGGCCTTCTCTGCTCTGCTCTGCTCTGCCCTCCCATTTCCTCTATCCCCTAGGAGAAACAAACAGCAGAAAAGTGAGGCTTTCACACCAGCCTTACATGGGCATAGCTCCTGCATACATCATTCTCTCCCTAGTCTCAGTTTGTTTGTGTGCTTCACACATGAGGATCAGCGCCCTTTGTCGGCTGTGAGTGGCGTGATTTCCCATGTCGCATCTTTGGAGGAAGCCGGATGCCATCTTTTCAGAGAAACTGTCTCTAGGGCTCATCTAGTTGACATTATCTCCACTGACATTCAGGGCTGTAGAGGTCGTTTCTAGGTGCTGATACACCATCTGGCCAGGATACGAACTGGATCCAGATGGCTGTGGTGACCTCGGAATACAACCACGATTGGATGATAAGAACAGTTTATTTGTAACTCTGATGAGGGCCGTTTCTGTACTATGATACGTTCTGAATCCTGACTGAAAATCCTCATAGATACCTTTTCTCTCTAAGAAGGAACACAGCTGAGAGGATACTGCAAGGGAGATTTGAGATCGGTCTATAATTAACAATTTTTCTAGGATCAACTTATTTACAGATCAAGTATAATATTAGAAATATTTAATCGTCTTGGAGAGAGTTTTATTGTCTTGACTGTCGTAATTAGGGATGCACTGAGGTATTGGCCGCCAATATTTATCAGTCGATTTTTTTTCTCTCAATTTACAACCATCGGCATATAGTGTATATATAAGGGAAAAAGCTGATATAACAAACGAATGGTTTATTAATTAACTGTGTGAAGGCACTGAGCTGTATAATTTCTGTTGCAGAATCCTAGCACTGCTGTCTGCACTTTAATGCTAATCAAATGACAAAAGACGAAGTAGGGGTGCTTCATCATTTTTGGGGAGTGCTTAATAAACTGACAAACTTAAAATCAGAAGAACTGCGTGCTTTCATTACCAATATAGCTCCATAGACTAAATTACTAAATGAAAACCCATCAAAACAAGAGTCCCACCTTAGTAAAGGATATCTAAGACATATTTAAACAAAGAAATATTAAAATGTATACAAAATCAAATTAGAAGATTAAACATAATAAAGTCTGTTACAATAAATGATTTCTATGTATTTAATTTATACAGTGAAGTGGTATTTTACATTTACTTTATTTATGTACCTGGAAACTGTTAAATCTACCTAAAAAGCACTTAATATGTATGTTTGTTCTGTTGTTTTTATGTAGGCCTGTGGAATGTTAAATGGATCCAATCCATGTTTATTAGAAATTATTTGATGATGCAGCAATAAAACTGCTAGTACGTATAATTTAATGCAGGTGTTGCAACTTTGCTGATTATTGCTAACATGATCAAAGTACGATCTATTTTAATGTCAAAAATTTAAATAAGAGATGAAGTGACAAATATCGGCATTGTATCGGAATCGGCCAATAACTGTTTTCTAAAATCGGTATCGTATCGTCCACAAAAAATCCTATTGGTGCATCACTAGTCGTAACCGAATGCGACATGCAGTTTGAATGCTGAATAGTGTATGACAGACAGCCGCAGCGGAGAGAAGAGTTTCCGTGAACTTGACTTAAATATTTATCTGTACCTCACATTCTACAATGTAACCGCTTCAGAACACTTGAAATATAGTAAACAAAAAAACTTTATTGTGCTTTATAATGTTTGTGTGGCTTTTGTGGGGCTTAATAATAACACAGAATGGTATATGCACAATATCGGACCCGTTCCGACAGAAAATGCCAATATCGGAGTGATACCGATGCTGAAAATCAGATCGGTGCACCCCTACTAATGACATTGATGGATTAATAATATTCAGAAGAGGATCTATGTCTCCTGGAAGCATCTCTTTTAGTAGCTTAGGTGGAATAGCTTCTATTGTAGGTTTTGTTGTAGGTTTTGATGATTTAACAAGTTTAAAAATTCTTCCTCTCCTGTAGCAGAGAATGAGTGGAACTGTTCCTTGGGGATCTATAGTGGACAATCTGATGCGATACTGTAGCTGATGGCTGCATGGTTATAATTTCATCTCTAAAAGTATCAATCTTGGAAGAAAAGAAGTTCATAAAGTTATTATGAAATGTCTGCTGGGAAATGTCTGTGCCTGTTGATACTTTATTTTTCATTAATTTAGCCACTTATTAAATAAATGTCTTGTGTTGTGTTTGATTTCTTCCAAAATGTATAAAAACTAAGCAGATCTAGCAGTTTTTATGTCGAATCGGACATGTCTAACAGACATGGTTCTTGACTCGAGAACAATCTTTTGTTGAGAGAAAGAGAGGGAGAGAGAGAGGCGAGAGAGAGAGAGAAAGAGAGAGAGACAGAAAGAGAGAGAGATTAATAATAACTTAATTAATAAGTCTTTCTTTATAATAACTTTCATTAATAAATCATTAACAAACATTATATAACACTTAATGGATCATTACTTCATTTATATTCAAAGAGTTGAAAACGTGAGATATTGTGCTTGTTAATGTTTGCTATAAAACATTAAACATTAGATTATATTTATCAAATCATTATTCCATGTAAATTAAAATGCTTACAAATGTCATTAAACTTTCAATTCCATGTGATCATTTTTTACAAGATGTTATAAAATGATTAAAAGCTTGTGTTAATGCACAGCACTTTTGCTGCTATTGAGGTGTGATAGGGTAAGGTTAGGGACAGGTTTGGTGGTATGGGTAGGTTTAATGGTTGGTTGAAGGGTCACCAGTGTACAGGGGTCAATTTTGATTATTATAAGGGAATACAGTTTAATCTGTTAATATATATTGTTTTGTTTTGTTTTGCTTTGTTTTGTTTTAGCGTACTCTTTTTTATTATTTGTTTTAGCCTGTTTATTTATGATTCAAGGAATATCCTGTTTAATGATACAGTGAAAAGTAGTATACTACTATGAGTGTTTAAGTAATAAAAACATTTTTTTTTTTGCACCAAAACTACGTGTTATCTTTAGCAAGCATTTAGCTAAACTTAACCAGCCACCCTTTACACAAACCTTGTTACATTAGTCCAATGCCCATAAAGATACTAAATGATTAGTAATCCTTTATATACATTTACATATGATGAATAGTTTTAACTTTAGATTGGCAAAAACATGAACAATTGATTAATAAATAATTAGAAAATGTGTGTGAATATGGTAAATTTTGGTCTTTAGGGACACTTTTTGCCATTCAGATGACTGCTCAAAAAGGTACTAATGATTAATAAACATTTGCAAATAATGAATAGTTTCCACTTTAGATTGGCTGCTTCAAAACATGAACACACAATTAATAGACTATTTGTTAAGATTTGTAAATAGATGTCTACACAACAAACAAAGACCAACAAATGAAGATCATATGAACTGAAAGGTTACTGACATTTGTAAGCATTTCAATTTACATTAAATAATGAAATGTTAATCTTTAAGTAATGTTTAGTAAGTTAAGGAAGTTGTGGCCTAATGGTTAGAGAGTTTGACTCCTAACCATATGGTTGTGGGTTCAAATCTCGGGCCGGCAATACCATGATTGCGGTGCCCTTGAGCGAGGCACTGAACCCTTCTCGGGTGCTGCAGCATAAATGGCTGCTCACTGCTCCGGGTGTGTGTTCACTGCTCTGTCTGTGTGCACTTTGGATGGCTTAAATGCAGAGCATGAATTCTGAGTATGGGTCACCATACTTGGCTGTATGTCATGTCACTTTCACTTTTTGTCTCTCTCTCAAATATTAACAAACGATCGGTTAAGCATTATATAATGTTCGTTAATGATTTAAAATTAAAGTTATTATAAAGTGCTACCAACTATTTTACTGATAAAATCGTCAGCGTAGTGTTAACAACATGTTTCTGTGCCATATATGCCTCCATGTGTGTGAGTTTGTGCTGTATGTGTGTGCTTTGTAAGGGAGAGAGAGCAGGGGAAAGACAGTGTGTTTATACAGCTTTCTGTACATAATAACATAATATCAGTGTCATTGTGGGTCATGGTTCTTTTGCTTCTGTAAGCTGTAAGGACCTTTGAAATAACTAAAATCGTTAAATTAACATGTAAAGCAGTCAAAACCTGCCTGGAGCTACTTTAGCCATGTGTTTCCCTGGAAAAAAATAGCACACCTTAGAACATTTATCAGCCAATCAGATTCAAGAATTCAAGAACACACACACACACACACACACACACACACACACACATATATATATATATATATATATATATATATATATATATATGTGTGTGTGTGTGTGTGTGTGTTATATGTGTGTGTGTGTGTGTGTGTGTGTGTGTGTGTGTGTGTGTGTGTGTGTGTGTGTGTGTGTATGTATGTGTGTATGTATGTATGTATGTATGTATCTAAGTATCACTACATTAATATCAATGTCAGACACGACTGTAATGGCAATCAAAGTGTCTAGTGTCATCATGATAGGTCAGGGTAAGTGCTGCTGGTGCTTCTCCATCTTCAAACTGATGTGACTGTGGGCAGTGTTCTATAATCCTGCTGCATCACAAGGAACAGTGAGTTCTAAATATGGTTGCCATGGAAATGATGTTGACTGTTATTCTTCTAGTTGGCACATCCAGAACCTCAAACAGTCTGTGTTTTTTTTTTTTTGAGTGTTGGTATTTTCTCACTGAAGTGGGTGGGGGTGGAATGACAACTGTGCATTTCAAAGTAATAATAAAAAACCTTGCTGTACTTTTAAAACAAATTTTTGGTCCATGAACAGACACCAACCCAACTCTTACAACCATAAAGAGAAAAAGTTTTTTTTTTTTCAAGAGATGTCCCATGCCAGATCAAGCTCAGAGCAGGGTTTCTCTCAGGGGAAATGCTCACCAATGGATAATTTGAGAGCTATGAAAGGAACTGGTTGGGTGAAAGAGAGGCTTCACACTCCATGCTTGTTGACACCTCTACAGCTTCCATTTCTGTCTTCATCTGCTTTTACTGTGCTCACTGCCACAGGCTTCTGAAAGGCTCTATTTCTTTTGGGAGATGTAGAGAGGACAGGTCCATCTTGGGCCACCATTAAATCTATACCCCAAAATATTCCACAGTCTGTCAATGTGGAAAGCAAAACATAAATGTAATTGTTTGGACCATTGCAAGGAATGAGGTATGAGCTGTTATTATTGTGGCCTCAAGCAAGGCACGTAACTGCAGGTTTCTCAAGGTTGACTGTCCCTGTAAATGTACTCACTTTGGATAAAACATCTGCTAAATGGCCACAAACCTCCTGCAATTAACTAAATATGTGGAAAATGCCACTCTTCATACATTCATGCTTAATAAATAAATAAATAAATACAAATAACCCTGTAGCAACCTGGAGTTAAGTGTCTTAGCTAAGAGAGATATAATGATGGGTTGCACAATAAATCTTTATTTCATGGGTTACCCTGACAAACACTGAGCATTTTCAGTCCAGAGGCTAAACTGCTAGGCCACCACAAACTATTTATTATCATGACCTCCTTGGACATGTTGCTCCAAGGAGGTCAGTTAAGTTAAAAGAACCATGACAACTAACTAGACAGAGAAAACAGTGCAAACTAATTCCAAACAGTGTAATGTTGTGACACACACTGTATCAACCAGCTGAGACCGAAAATTCAATTTTTCATGCATAGTTGATTTATGTCAAGGCACAAACGGAAGGTGATGATTGAGGACAATCCAAAATGTAGGACAGGGCAGTCAACAGGAGAACGAGACGGAAGCTGAGATCAGACCTGGGCAAAGTTAGGCTGTAGAGTCGAGGAGATGGAGCAGCACCAGATATGTAATGACAGTACAGAAGAACCAGAGGCTTGATAGTAAGAGCTACAAAAATAAAGCTGCACAAGTCTGACTGCCCACTCCTTAGAACAGTGACATGGGATGAACAGGATGCAGAACAAAAGACAAAACACAATACACAAGACAACAAGAGAGAGCAACAAGACAAAACCAAAATAAAAACTGACTCAGCACTATGGCTAGACAAAACTGTATAAAAACCCAAGATATGTCTTGGGAAAACTAAACTAAAAAGCTAAACTTGACTAGAGTACAAAGTAAAAACTAGAAGTCAAAAAGACTAAATAAACAAATCATGCAAGACCATCTAAAATATAACAGATAAGCTAGGCTTAATAATCACAGACACGTTATAAACAAACTTAATCACAGGCAAGGCTCAGATGGACCAGCAACAAATGCCTCATTTATAATGGGTTTTAATGCTTTTGTCTCGTCTTTCTGGTTGGAACACAGCATCACAGTATGGTGAGGGGCATAACATTTCCATCACACGCTTGAGGTATTCATCCAATCACAATGCACTGGATAGCTGGCCAATCAGCACACTCCTTGCTTTCAGACCGATGAGCTTTGTAAAAATCGATGCATTTCAGAAAGGCGGGGCATAAAAGAGAAACAATAATGTACAATATGTGGAAAATAAGGTGTTTTTTTTTTTTTTACCTTAAAACACATGAATACATTTAATTACACTAAATACCAAAATAATATTATTTTTTGCAACATATCATATGACCCCTTCAAAGCATGTGATGGTTTACAATGAGACAGGCACTGAGTGCTTAGTGAAACACTGACAGGCCAAGGCCAGACCACAGATCATAGTGTAAATGTCAGCATGCCTTCCAGCACCTGCCTAGGAGACTGAATGGAAATGCTGTTTAGATGCTGTTGACCATATGGCTTGTGTAATTAATGGCACAGATTATATGTTGGCTTGCCACCAAAGTTGTTCCAGTCACTTATGTAATGACCCAATCCAGAGCAAACAAGAATTGCCTCCAGCATTCCTGCAGTTGATATTTCTCTCTTAACTCAATTGTACTCTAAAAGTCTTCCCCCGTAACGAAATCCAAAAAAACTTTTTTTTTTTAGGTGAATATAAACATTTCAACAGATGAAAACGCTAAGCTTACCTTTTTTACTAACTTGTAATGCGTAATCAGATGAGCGTGATATTTGGTTCAGACACCTTGAATTGACAAATTTTTACTCTGAGCTTCCCAGGCAAGACTATTTTCTTGGATTATTGTGAGTTGGGATTAGTGTGGTCTATTGATTGAACTGGTTGATGGTTTCAGCACTGTCCTTCTCTGATTTAAAGTCAGTCCAGCTATATTGAAATTCTTTGTACTGTTGCAGCTATGTGCAGGGATGCTCAGTATACAGACTTGAAAGTATTGGCAAAGTGCCTCTGTTATTTTGCCACCAGCCAAGCAACTCTTCCATATCTGCCATTTAGAGGTTTGCCACTGTTATTAGATCTCCGTAACCTTTTTTTTTTTTTTTTTTTTTTTTTATGACATTTTATTTCGCTAACTAGACAAACTAAAGTTTGACAGAATAAGTTGAAATTGTTTGACTTATAAGCAAATAAATTTAAGGCACTGTGGAGCTGAGTTTAGATATCAGAAGCCCTTTATCCTTTAAGTCTGCATCACCTGCTTCCCAAGTGACAGGAAAGGGACAGATGTGCCACACAGAAAACAGTTTGTCTGTTCGAGAGTTATCATGTTTGGGTTTCCAGCTTCCCATTTTGACCAGGACTAGAGATAAAGAGGTGAACTAAAATACTTGTTTGTTATTAATTTGCATGTGTTGCAGTTATTTTAGGTGTAGATGATTGTAGTCTAGCCTTGACCAACAGAAGAATCTGATGACCCTGGTCTGAACATTCTATAGGCCTGATGACACGTTACCTTCAAACATTTGTGCCGCCATCATTTTAAAATGATGCCCTGTTGAGTTGTGAGTTGATCTTTCGGGAAGATTTCTTTGACATAAGTCGGCATAATTTAAGCTTCTGTGTTCTCTCTCATAAAAAAAAGTGAACAAAATTGTACTTCAAAGTTTGAGAAACCGAACTGTTCCTACTCTATGTAATTGTCTTTTTAATAATTTTGGGCAAAGCACTTAGCTTTGATTTTATGTTTCAAATGATTCATTATAGTACCTAAAAAGTATTCACCACCGGACAACTTCATTCTTATTCATTTATTTATACAAATGTATAGTAACCAAAAGCATTGCTAGTGCAGCCATGGGTTTTACAAGTCATTTAAATAGTTAAATGTTGATTGTGTGTGTGTGTGGATTTATTTGATATGTAGTATACATATACTGTATAGTACACCGTAAATACACTTCTATTTAGAAGATCCAATGTCTGGTCAATATTATGGCAGAACTGATACCATGAAGAAAAAAAAACACACCACAAACACATCTGTGCAAAAGTAAATGAAATGCATAGGAAGGGGATGGATATAAGAAGATTTCCAAGTCACTGATTATCCCTTGGGTTCAGTTAAATCAGTAATTTAAAAAAACTGAAAGAGTGTAGCAGCATTGTAAATCTACCAGGCCATTTTCAAAACTGAGCAAGACAGAGAAGTTACCAATTACAATTTGCAGGCTTGGGTGGCTGATACTGTAAAGATTATGGCTGCTTCACCAACCACTTCACCATCTTTATGGGATGATGGCAAAGGGAAATCCACTGTTAAAAATGTCAAATAATATCTCGATTGGATTCTGACACTACTTGGAAGAAGGTTCTATTGTCTGATTAGCCAAAACTGAGCTTGTTTGACATAAAACGTATAATTAGAAAATCAAGATCTCTACAGTGAAGCATAGTGGTGGCAACATCAGGCCGTTGGGATGCTTCTCTGCAGCAGTTAATAAAACAGTGTAGAGGGTATAAAAGAGGCAGCAATTAACAAGGAAATCCTGGAGGAAACCAGATGGGGTTCATAAGATACAACGAACTAGGAGAACATATGTTGTCAAGACAATGACCTCAGATATGAAGCCAATGTTCTGCAATAATGGTTTACAACAAAAGTGTTATTATCTTGGTGTGCCAAGTCAGAGTCCAGATCTAAATCCAACTGGGAATTCATTGGCAGATTTCAGAAAAGGCTGACTGCTTACAATCCCTATGCAAACTGACCGAGCTTGAATTCTGCAAAGAAGAATGGAGAAAAAAACTGCATTAGCTCGATGTGCAAAGCTGAGACCAACACAGACTCGAGGCTTGAATTGGTGCCAAAGGTGCATGTACTAAATACTGAGTTGAAGAAAGTGAATAACCTTCAAAATATTATTTTGTATCCGATAACCATAATAAATCAACATATTTATAGGAATATTTCTTTGATAAAAAACAACAAAAAAAAAAACAAAACAAAAAAAACAACAACAACATATTTTAAGGCCCCATCCACACGGAGACGCGTTTCTGTGAATACGCACAAATTTTTTATCGGATAGGCGTTTCATCCACACGGATCCGGCGTTTTCATAAGGTGAAACTGCTATTTTTTGAAACCGTCTATTTTTTCGTCTGGACGGCTAATCCGTATATTTTCTGAAACGATGACATCATCAGCCCACATCTCCCCCCTAGTCAGACACCTCTACGTCACGTTACAGCAACAAAAACATGAACAAACACTGAACGATTGTCTTTTTATTAACTAACATTAACACTGATTAATAAATGTATTGTTCCATGTTCGTTTGTGTACCACGCGCAAGGTTTATGAGCATAGTCCAAGTCTTCTTCTCTGTTTTTAGTGTATCTCTGTGGTAGAATTACAGCACCACATACTGGTCTGGCATGTATACTACATCATTTTGCGGTTTCGTGTGGACACGGATATTTCTTGAGACAAGGAAAAAAAAGATCGGATTGGGGTAAGCTCCGTCTCCGTGTGGACAGGGCCTAAGTCAGTGTAACAAAAAAAAAAAAGTCCTTGTTAATTAATTGCTGTAAAGAACAGTAGATACTAGGCACGTTGCATTGTACGGAGCAAATCCATTTAACATCACCTTGCAATTCAGTTGATTAAAAGGAAGCGACAGCAAAGAGGAAGCAAACATGAGGTTTGCTACAAATGCTTGACAAATACTTTTTTAGCATAGCATTTTTTAGTATAGCAACAAGATGTCGTTCAGTGAACCCTTACCTTTCTAACTAAACTGGGATTTACAGCTGTGGATATGTTTATGCGACGAATCTTATATCTACTGCGTTTTGTTTTTTTCATGTTTTGATGTGTACTGCTTACACACATTTAGCAAATACATTCTTTATAAGCTTTCCATTGAAAAACAGCGACCTGTCGTCAATGCTTGAGGCTTAGGTGTTTATGATATATAGTTTGTCAAGATTAATTTTGTCCCATTTCATTTAATCTGTTCGTAAACATCAACACGTGCAAACAAATAGAGTTCAGTGTGTGGGCGTTCAGGTGCGGGTTAACAGGTTAATCAATCTGGAAATCTAAAGTCCCACTTGCTGCTGACATTTCCCTCAACCTGAGAAATACATCTGTTCTCTACCAGATGAACCACCTCCTCTTCTGTGTCAAGCATTTGGGACTTTAGAGCCACAGATCCTTTCATATCCATCTCTAAACAGCTCTTGGTGTGTGTCTATTATTTCAGAGAGGGATTACTTTCCCACTGGCTTCTCTTTCAGGCTACAGATTTCCACTGCAGGCCTATCTGAGCAGGTCTGTACCATTTTACTCCAATCAATAGAAGTGTCCACTGTCCTTTGTACTTCACTGGGACCTGGAGTTGCCCCAATACTGGGATTTAGTTCCCAGCATATGATGTGAGATGAATTGATGTGGCTCTTGAGTTTCTCAGTAAGTCTTTGTATATATTCAGGGACCAAAAGCAGGGAAGCTCCTGTGTCTAGTGTCTACCCATGTAGGAACTTACTTTTCATTCATCTGTAGATCAATACAGATATCATCAGCCTTATCTGGGGCTGAATACAGAGTAAACAGTTCACTGACCTCTGTGCATTTTCCCTCACATATACAATCTGACTTTACCCCTACTAGCAAATGTCTTGTTTAACCCCAGCTACACAATTCCATCTTGCTTTAGTAACATTTATTTAGCTGGTTGATACTGGTTACCTCCACCACATTGTTAGCAGTTAGTTATTTGTGGCACCAATATGGAATCTTACACATCCCAAATTCATCACTTTTATAAGACATTTTGGTGTTAGAAAGGCCGTATGTGAGAGAATGACAGTGTCCATGAATATTTAGTGAATCGTACCTAAGAGACAAAGGTCTTCTCCCCTAATGGCCCATCAGTGTGACTGTGAGGCAGGTAAAAAAAAGAATGTGAGGAGAGGAGACTAAAATAATGTATTTGTATTTTATATACAGAAATGTATAATAGGTATGATTTTGTTGTCATAGATACATAGATGTACTATCATACATTTTACCTACATACATTTATTTTATAATTCATATCTGAGAAACAAATTGTTTCAGTCAGTCACCCTCGACGTCATGTTGGATGAACGATGAATTGGGATCTTGCCAAGAGAGAGATCAGTCCACTTGTATAAACTTACCAAGCCAATGCACATTGACATGCGAATACTGCTTCACAGTGTAAGTATAAGTTGGCAGCTTTTTTCTTGTGCTCAGGTAACCGATACGGCTGGCTGCGAACTACCACGCCCGGCTCAGTCTCGATAGAGCTGAATCAGGTTAGTACGGCCCGGTAGGGGCGAGAAGACGTCTGCAAACTCTGCCTGTAATTTCGTTAAATCAGTGAGTTGGGACGGCGAGAGGTGATCTCCACCTGGAGCCAGGGCGAGGGATTGTGGTTTGATATTCGCCTCTGGTTCGCGATCACCCCCCCCCCCCCCAATCACCGTTGCCAACATCACTGATTCTGCCTCATTCCATTTTTTAAGGAGGTTGAGGTGGTAGATCTGACGCGACCCGTTCCCTGCCACTTAGCCATTAATTTAGAGCTCGACGTTGGAAGTGATACAAGTACTTTCTCTCCGGGTGCAAATTTGCGTAACCTAGTTCCCCTGTTATACAGCTGGCTCTGGCGGTCCTGGGCTTGTAACAAATTCTCCATTGATAGCTGCCCCAATGTGTGGAGTTTTGTTCTCAAGTCCAGCACATACTGAATTTAGTTTTTGCCCTGAGATGGACCCTCCTCCCAAGTTTCTCTCAGTACGTCGAGCACCCCCCGGGGCTGGCGTCCATAGAGAAGCTCGAAGGGGGAAAACCCCGTGAAGGCTTGTGGGACCTCTCGCACAGCGAATAACAAGGGCTCTAGCCACCTATCCCAATTTTTGGCGTCTTCCTGAACGAACTTACGGATCATGGATTTAAGAGTGCGATTAAATCGATCGACCAGGCCGTCGGTTTGTGGGTGATAGACGCTAGTTCGAATCGATTTAATGCCCAACAATCCATAAAGTTTGCATAGCGTACGTGACATAAATGCCGTGCCCTGATCGGTGAGGATTTCTTTTGGAACCCCCACCCGGGAGATATCAATCGCGCCCCGCTCCCGGGGTGGGACACGAGGAGGGCCAGGTGGACGGGACCTAGGGAGAGGGACAGGGCGAGAGAGAGAAGGGGGAGAAAGAGAATGAGAGAGAGAGTTAGAGGGCAGGGGTTCGCCGACCCATGGGCACACCACCATGTGGTCCTCCGCCAGATGGATGGCACTGGACCCACTCGGCCGTCTTCTTGGGAAGCCGAGTGATGAACTGCTACAGCACCACCAGGTCAACGACATGCTCCACATCACTTCCCTCGGCCAGTAGCCACTTGTGGCAGGAGTCCCTGAGCTGTTGGGCCATCATGAAGGGCCGACCGGCCTCACCCAAGTCCAGGGACAGGAAGCGCTGGTGATGTTGCCCTGGCTACCGACCGACCCGCTGGATGATGGCCCTCTTCAGGTCGTCGAAGACCAGGAGGTTCGCCACCGGAAGTTGTTGCGAGGCCACCTGGGCCTCGCCGGAGAGCAGGGGAATGAGGCACACCGGCCACTGCTCGCGGGGTGCTCTTTTCGAAGAGCTCCAGGAAGGCCTCCGGATCATCCTGGGGCCCCATCTTGTGTAGTGGCAGGTGCATGGGGCGGCGGGCGGCCCGGCGGCCTCGGCGCGAACCTCCCGATCAAACCTCTCGCAGTCCTACTGCTGGACCTGAACAATGGCTTGGAAGCATCTCTCCTGATCGGTCCTCAGGTCCAGCAGGGCCTGGTGTTGTTCGCGGTGCAGGACCGCGAAGGAGGCGATGATATCCACAAGCGGCGTGGAGGACGGGCTTTGCATGGCGGCGGCGGCGGTCCTTCTTCCTCCCGGGTTTCGGCACCAGTGTAGTATGTTCGTGAGGAAACAAAGAGGACAAAGGGGTTAGCTGGACTGCTGACGAATTTATTAAATGAAAATAACTAAAAGTTCACAAATACCCAATGGTGATTTTTACTCTGACAGGTTCACGCAGTACTTTCGGTTTACTCTTTCCGGTTTCTGTTTCCAGCTCGGGTCACCAGTCCGTCTCTCTCTCCCTTGCTTCCGTCTCTCCTGGTGTTTTATACTCTCTCCACGCAAATTACTGAAACAAGAAACAGGTGATGATAATTTTTGCCCAAACCACTCACTTACCGCTCGTCTCCTGATTCTCTCTCCCGCTGCAGACTTCGCTAAACCACGCCCCCCTGCCACAAATACTTTTGTTCAAATCCCTCAATCGCATAAGTAATAGTAATGGGGAAGCTTGCCTTAGCAAACGCAAAACATGACAAAGTGAAACTACTGTATAAAATATTTGAGCTGTGGCAGGTTCTGCTGACGTGTTGAGTGTTGGCATACCTGTATGTGTGAAGAAGTCTGATCTATTACATGTTTTTGTCCTAATTCCTTTGTCTCTGTACTGTATTTGTCTAAAACAAGCCTTATGTTAGTTTGTACTTCTGGTAAATCAATAAACACTAAACTAACCCTGATTTCATGGGAAAACATAACTATTTTATGAGATATTTTGGGGGCTGTAAGCAGGTTGTACAAAAACAATTGAATGAGATCAAACATATCAAAGCAAATTAGCTACCAATTAGCTGAAACATATAATAGTTATGAATTGCCATGAGATTTTATTAAAAAGAACATTTACTTTGAATAATCAACATTTTCTATGCAGCCGGAGAAGATGCAATCAGAAACTGCAGATGGATTGTATTTTGGTTTATATTATCACAAAAAAAATGCACATCATTTTAAAAGGGGGATTTTTTGGCCCTCAAGACTATGCTTCTTGCATAAAAATTTGCTTATTCCAAGACTTCACCTTATAGAATACCAAGTTTGTCTTTGTTTTATTTATTGTAGACACTGCAAATAGTGCAGACTAGCACACAAGTCTTGAAGAGGCAAACCCAGATGGGAACAGCAGCCTTAGGGCCTGCACTGACCTACATTCACACATGTGCTCAGACTCTGCTTGTCTGCTCACTCATTGCTATGCATGCGTCCATTAAATGGTCACTATCACAACTTATGTCCCATGGTGCTTTGCTAATCATCCTTGTGAGGATAGCGGAGCTGGAGATTATGCTGTCTCTCTCTCTCTCTTTTTTTTTTTTTTTTTGATGGGAACTAAAGGTCAGAGCTTCAAAAATGGTAATGGAGGTATCAAGGAGAGGTGAGTCAAAAGGAGAAGCCATGAGAAAGAGCAGTGGCAAAACTCAAGGCAACCCCCTGCCACAGCTTCACATATACAGTCCCATGCTTGATTGATAATATGTATATATATATATATATATATATATATATATATATATATATATATATATATATATATATAATTGGCGCATTTGCCTCTTAATACACAGAAATATGCTTGCACTCAAATCTGACATCAGACTGTTATCTTTTCAATTCATGCATAGCTCATGAACGCATGGGTGGTAACAGCAAGCAGCCTGAGAGGAGTGACGCAAGGGAGTGGAAGAGTCAGAATACAAATACGTTACAAATCACTGATTTGGTATTACCATTATGGTATTAAATGGTTATTCCATGGTACTTACTGCATTATTTACTGTAACCAAATATCCAGGATTGGGTTAAATCTGCTAGTGGAAATCTAGTGTTATTTATTTATTTATTTCATTTTCATTGAAAGCTTTCACTTTCATTTGCAACCCCAGCTGTAGAAAGGTTGGGACTTTTTGTGGATTGCCATTAAATTAAGATTGTTATTTGTTCATTTTCTTATACCTTTATTTTGTAAATAATAAAACATTTCGATTTTGATGGTTTCATCACACTCCCGAAAATTTGGGACAGAGGCATGTTTAACACTGTCACATAAACTTTTTCAATGGTACTTTCGCACATATTCCAGACACCCGTGCTGTTTGCTCTGCTGCAGCCCCATACCATTACAGGTATTTGCTTTTGCATCTGTCGCTTATTAAAGTTTGGATGCTCACTTGACTAGACTGAGAACTCAACTTCCATTTTTCCCAGAAACAAGTTGAAATGTGGACTCATCTGACCACAGCACACATTTCTATTTATATATATATATATATATATATATATTTTTTTTTTTTTTTTGACTATCTGAGATGAACTCAGGCCTAGAGAACCCACCAGCCTCACTGAATAGAGCTGATAAATAGCTTTCTCCAAGAGTAACAGAGAATAATGTTGCAATTTTTTGATGCTGCAACAGACTGTGTTAAGTGACAGTGGTTTTCTGAAGTGCAACTGAGGCCATTTAGCTATGTTTAACACTACCACATGATGGTTGCTCTATGCAATGCCATCTGAGGGGTCAAAAGCCACCGACATTCACTTGAGGTTTCCTGCATTGCCCTACACAAACTGAGATTTATCTTCATTCCCTGAATCTTCTCACAACATTATATATGGTAGTTTGTGAAAGATCCGAATTCTTTGCGATTCTGCATTGAGAAATGTGATTTTTGATATGTTTGACACTTCTCTCATTAAATATGGCACATTTGAAGTGAAGTGAAGTGAAGTGACATTCAGCCAAGTATGGTGACCCATACTCAGAATTTGTGCTCTGCATTTAACCCATCCGAAATGCACACACACAGAGCAGTGAACACACACACACTGTGAGCAGCCATTTATGCTGCGGCGCTCGGGGAGCAGTTGGGGGGTTCGATGCCTTGCTCAAGGGCACCTAAGTCATGGTATTGAAGGTGGAGAGAGAACTGTACATGCACTCCCCCCACCCACAATTCCATCCGGCCCGAGACTAGAACCCACAACCCTTCGATTGGGAGTCCAACCCTCTAACCATTAGGCCACAACTTCCCCTTAAGGGGAATATTTGCACATATAAGTGATGAGCCATGATCCAGCTTTGCTTGCGAAGACTGACATGCTCCTTTTATACCCAAACATGATCCCCTCACCTATTACCAATTCACCTACTTAATGTGAACTGTTTCAAAACAATATATGTTATATAACCTTTTCACTTTTACTTTGCCTCTGTCCCAGCTTTGATTGATAGGTCTTGGCCTCGATCTTGGGTTTACAGTTTAGTCTAGATCTCAACTGAGTAGTCTCTCAGCTGCTTTGTATTGTAGCCTTTATTCAAATAAATAAATAATTAAATTAAAGTTTTTTTATTTTTTCAAAACTATAAATAAAACAAAGAATATTGGTGTGCGTTTACAAGAAATTACAGTATTTCTTCTTAAAAATGTTATGTTTCATTTTTAAGTAAATGCTATTTGAAATTTGCTAGCAATCTATAGTGTAGTAAAGAGTGCAAATTCATGTTTTTAAAATAACAAATGTTTTTTTGTTCCACAAAATGTGTGATGATAATCATAATAGCATGTGCCGTGATACGCATGTGACCATACTAGCTTGTAATACTGTATATTGATACCTGTTCAGTGAGTCTAGATCCCTCTGCTTTAGACATTACTAAAATCCTCCTGCCATCCCTTGAAAAGTGAAACCCTATTGTAATTGCCAACATTTTCAGCTATCAGCATTCTGACCAAAAAGTGATTGGACAGACCAAACTAGCGTAGAGAAACTTTAGCAACCACCCCATCTACAGCATCACCAAGGCTTGTCCTGATTAGCTTGATGGGGCACTACAGCGATCAAATCAGTCATAACTCCTAAAGCGATGGAACAGGAACAGTAGTCAAAACTTGTAGAAAATGCTCTTAATCGCTAAGATCAATCATTATCGGGAAACCCGGCCCAGAACATTGTGGGGTTGGTCATAAAATACAAAAATCAACTCACTGACTAACATAAACTAACTGTTTATGTTAAACTGTTGTTGTTAGCTCAGTATTTTGCATGCACCATGCCATTTTTATGCATTTTCGTAAGATTTGATAGTTTTCTTAAGCACTGTTTATGATACACAAAAAGTAATGTGATTTTTGTATCACGTCAAACTTCATAAATATATATATATATATATATTATATATATATACATATCATATTTATATATTTACATATATGTATTTAAAAATACATATTAACCACAGTTAAACTTCCATCCAGAGCCTCGTCACGTCTCAGCTAAACTTCCAGAGCCTCGTCACATCTCAGCTGAACTTCCAGGTCCTTGTCACATCCTGTCTGTTGCACCCAGCAATGTTCTCTCAGGCTGTTGTGTTGCTGTCAAAGAGACTGTTACTGCTGTGGAACCAGGAAGTATGACCATATTAGTCCGGTCCTGTCAACACTGCACTGGCTCCCTTTAAAATATTGCTTATTACTTATAGAGCCCTGAATGGTTTAGCACCTTAGTATTTGAATGAGCTCTTGTTACATTATAATCCTCCACGTCTGCTGCATTCTCAAAACTCAGACAATTTGATAATACCTAGAATACCAAATCAACTGCTGGCGGCAGATCCTTTTCCTGTTTGGTGCCTGAACTCTGGAATAACCTACCTAACATTGTTAGGGAGGCAGACACACTCTTGCAGTTTAAATCTAGATTAGAGACCCATTTTGTTTAACCTGGCATACACATAACATACTGATGTGCTTCTAATATCCAAATCCGTTAAAGGATTTTTAGGCTGCATTAATTAGGTAAACCGAAACTGGGAACATTTCCTTTAACACCCAATGTACTTTCTACATCATTAGAAGAATGGCCTCTATCCTAATATTAGTCTGTTTCTCTCTTATTCCGAGGTCACCGTAGACACCAGATCCAGTCTGTATCCAGATCAGAGGGTCACTGCAGTCACCCGGATCCAGTATGTATTCAGACCAGATGGTGGATCAGCACCTAGAAAGGACCTCTACTGCCCTGAAAGACAGCAGAGACCAGGGCAACTAGAGCCCCAGATGCAGATCCCCTGTAAAAAACCGTCTCGGATGAACACCAGGACAAGACCACAGGAAACAGATGATTCTTCTGCACAGTCTGACTTTGCTGCAGCCTGGAATTGAAATACTGGTTTCGTCTGGTCAGAGGAGAACTGGCCCCCAACTGAGCCTGGTTTCTCCCAAGGTTTTTTTCTCCATTCTGTCACCGATGGAGTTTCGGTTCCTTGCCGCCTCTGTCGCCTCTGGCTTGCTTAGTTGGGGTCACTTCATTTACAGCGATATCGTTGACTTGATTGCAAATAAATGCCCAGACACTATTTAAACTGAACTGAGATGACATCACTGAATTCAATGATGAACTGCCTTTAACTGTCATTTTGCATTATTGACACACTGTTTTCCTAATTAATGTTGTTCAGTTGCTTTGATGCAATGTATTTTCTTTAAAGCGCTATATAAATAAAGGTGACTTGACTTGACTTGACTTGACAGTTGGATGTTTCTTAACTTGACTAGATACTCGCCAGCGAGGTCATACTTCTCAAGTCAGTAAGTTATCCTTAGTGTTTAAAAAACCAAGTCAACATTAAATCACTCTCAACAGAGCAAGTTGCAGAACACCCAATATCACACAGCACAAACTTGTTCACATGGCATGGTTCATGTTTTTTTTTTTTTTTTTATTATACCGCAAATCTTATTTTTAATGTACATGTGCATAAACTTGGCCATTGGTCTGCATGCATTAAATAGCTACAGCACACTGATTTAAAATAGAAAAACATTTCTGATTTTTGTTAAATTAAAATACATAAGTTAACAGAATTTATGCTAAACTGAAATGAGCAACCTGAAAATTCTGCTAAAAAATCTTTTGTTTGTATATGTGTGTGTGTGTGTGTGTGTAAAAGTACAGAATTTTAGGATGAGTAAATCATAAGAGTATTTGTATTTTCAGATGGAGTTTCCCAGGAAATAGAATCATCATTTTTTTTTTTTTTTTTTTTTAATTAGAACACTGGTCACTTGACTCTGCCGGTCCACCTCCCTCCTGGTCTCCTTGTTTTAGTTTTTTTGCACTTCCTGTCTCTGTTACCCTCTATTACATGGCACATTGTCCCTCCCCCTGGTCCTCCGCCGGTCCACCTCCCTCCTGGTCTCTGTGTTCCTTGGGTTGTTATGTTCGGGGGGAGCATCTGGTAGCTGCTCCATAGAGGAGGGGGTAATGTCACGGTGTCTGGTCTGTGTTTCCCTGGGTCTCCACTAGTGTTCTCACTTCCCCATAGGCACCTCACCGCAGGCACTACAATTCCCACAAGGCCTTGTCCCTTCGTCACAGTAATTGCACACCTGTTAATTGCACTCAGGTGTCTTCACTTCATAGTCATTATCGTGCCTATTTATACCGGTCTGTTTTCTGTCTGTTATGGAGTCATTACTTTCCGTCACCTTGTTACCTCGCGTTCCTAGTATTTCAATTTCCTGTTCTTGTTGGTTTATTTGTTTGTTTTTGGACTGATGTTTGGTTATGACCCCTGCTTGTTTTGATTCAGATTTTGGATTACCCAATAAAACTCACACTGCTTTTGGATCTCTCGTCTCCTGTGTTCCAGTCGTTACACAGACATGCTTACCCTTAAATACATTATTGACTGCAATGCCTAAATTATAATCCAAATAATATTGATCTACCAGCGTTTTAAGGACATTATAAATGAGAGAATGCATCAGTCTTAACGAGCTATGAACTGCAGTTTCAAAATGATAAAGTAAAAAAAAAAAAAAATAGAAAAAAAAAATAATGTTTTTTATCCATCAATTGCTTGTGCCAATATTGTGCTTTCGCCTCAGTGCGAGCGCATGCTGCTGTAAAATGAATTCTTCATCAGGGTTTTTACAGAATGTGTGCCCTTATGGACATGTTTGATTTCACATGTACTGCAATGGTATTTTGTACCTTAAAACATGCTGTTAAGACCCAGAAGAACATTGTATCGCCCAAATGTCATTCTTTGAATATAAGAAATCTAGAATGAGATTTAAATATTCCTTAAAATAAATATTCTGTCATTATTTACCCTAAAATGTCAATCCATTTCTTTGTTTATTTATTTATTTGAGTTGTAGCCAGCGGACTTTAATTGAATGGACAAAAACCTTCTTATGTGTTCAGTAAAAAAAGAAAAGAAAAGAAAAGAAAGTCGTAAGGTTTTGGAAAAACATCAGGGTATTATTCTAAAAAAACCTATAGCTGCTGACTTTCATTTTTTTATGAATCACCAAGGGGCAAGGTTTGAGCTAAAATTCTTCATTACTGTTCTAATGATGAAAATCACCTACATCTTGGATTGCCTGAGGGTGAATAAATTAACAGCAAATGTTCAGTTTGGGGTGAACTATCCCTTTAAATCAAATGTAAAATATAGTTATATGAACCACTTTTATGGTGCTTTTTGTCCTTTTTGGAGCATGACCGCCACTGGTCATTTCATCACTTTCATTGTATGCATTGTATGAAGTTTGTTTGAAATCTTTTGTGAGACAGAAATAAAGCTTGGAATGACAAAAAGGTCCATAATGATGACAAAAAAATATATTTTATTTATTTATTTAAATTAAGAGTAAATTTGCCGTCTTGCTGCTGTCTAATAAATCAAAGTATTAAAGGTATCTTATGTGTCTTTATACTTTCTTACAAACACATTTCACACAATTCCAACTTTTTCTTCTTCTTTTCTTTCCAACATCAGTTGCTGTTATGTAGCCTTTATAATATGTGCCTCACCCTGTGGTCTTTTCCTACACACTGCAGTGTGGGTGACTCATCAGAAACAGGACAGCAGATCCAGCTCACACAAGGAAACGAGAAAGGGTCTGTAGCACACTGAACCTATTAACTCCGCACCACTGGCAGTGCTGACCTTTGGAGGTGTTTCACAGTGATGTAATTGACGCTGCAAAGGCTGTTGCATTGGGGGATGATAAAATCCTGCTGCATTACCATAGAGCAAAATATATTTTGTGCTGTTATGTCAATAACTGCTTACAACATAATTCCGTTTTTTATTTTCTTGTTTTTTACAATCCTGGCCCTGTCAAAAGGCTGCTATGGCTGTTGTTCTGTAATGTTTGTTCCATGCTTGGCTGTGCAGAACCTGTCAAGACTATAAAAATCATGTAAAAGGAATTCAAAATCAATTCTGAAACATAAAAGTAGGCCTACACAGACAGAAATGTGTGATGACTGCTTTATCAGTTTGGAGCGATTACTGCATCCGTGGGAATTGCCACCAATAACTGTTCAAATTAACTTACAGCAGTGATGAGACTTCATGAACTCATACATAAAACGGATGCAAGAAATATATATATATATATATATATATATATATATATATATATATATATATATATATATATATATATATATATTAGGGGTGTAACGGTTCACAAAATTCACGGTTCGGTTCGATACGATACACTGATGTCACGGTTCGGTTCGGTTCGGTTCGATACGTTTTAGATACAGCAAAATGTAAAAACATCTCAACTTTTCAGAATGCCGCAAGCGCACCGCGGGTCATGTGACAAGAACCAACCAATCAGCTTCATCCTTTCCCGTAACAACGTTGAGAGCTCAGCCAAGATGAAGGATCAGCTGATCATAGTTGTATATGGATTGCAATTTTGAAATAAATTCAGTAACAGAGCTACTGCAAGCGATTTTTAGAGCTGCAAATCCATTTATCCTTCGCTGAAATTTCCGCGTCTCATGGAGAGAGCACGTCATTGTTGCTTAGCAAAGACAGACGCCTCAGGAGAAAGACTCGCTTAGCGTTTTCCATGCGTTTTTAGGCACGATATGTGAACGGCCCCTAAGGCGCTCGCTCACTCAGCACGCGCTGAAGGCTCGTTGCAAAATGTCTAATGCATTTAACAGACCAGAAATATAAGATCCTAAAATAACCAACAGGTCTGGTGTTTGGGTTGGATTCCCTGTAAGCTATAGTGTCTAAATGCTGCAGGGATAGTTTGCTGCGTGCATGTTTCTCCTTTTTTTCGTCTTTTCCCAGATAGTACTGACGCATATATCCCAGATATTCCCGCTGTTTTTTTTTTTTTTTTTTTTGTAATCCCGCTGGTGTACCCTGTCATGTTGCAGATGCGACATACCGTTGTTTTTTTTATCCACCACTCTCTTGCCATCACCATTATAGCTTAAAGGGAATCCAAAGTGCACCCAAACACCAGACCTGTTGGTTATTGGAGGATCTTCTCATTTCTAGTCTGTTAAACGCATTGGCTATTTTGCAACGAGCCTTCAGCGCGTACTGAGTGAGCGAGCGCCTGCTGAGTAGCCTAACATAAACATATAAGATGGTGTTTTTTTCTTCTTCGGGAGTGTCAGGGGCGTTGCCTGTTACGTTGTTTGGGTTATTGGGCTACCTTGTTGAACGCATATCATTATATTTCTTTCTCTCTCTTTTTTTTTTTTTTTCAAATATAATTAATTACTCCAACGAACCGTTCGGTATACATAATGCGTACCGCGTACCGAACCGAAAGCGTCGTACCGAACGGTTCAATACGAATACGCGTATCGTTACACCCCTAATATATATATATATATATATATATATATATATATATATATATATATATATATATATATATTTTTTTTTTTTTATAAAAGCCAACTTTTCTGAATGTATCAAGATTATGAAGGTATGAAACAGTCTCAGCTTTCAAAATGTTTAATTTTTTTTAAGAAATCCAAACAATAAAAACCGTTGTGTGGCTCTTTAATGTGTCATGACATATCGCTGTAGCTCCTCAGTTCAAGTGGCACATGAAACAATCATCTCTTCTTTTTTATCAGTTATAGCACAAAATAAACTTGGATGAACATGAGAAGGATTTTTTTTTTTTAAACGTGGAAAGACATTAATAAACACCATTTTTTAAAGATCAAGTCCACCAACATGAATCTATTCTCCTGTCAGTTTGTTTGTTGGACAAAATGGCAGATTCAGCATTATGATTGGTCAGCTTAAACTCCCTGCGAAGGCTCAATTGCATATAATTTAAGAAATATTCAAGGCAAAACCATCATGCTCAAGTTTCCCTTGTACGTGAAAAAATAAACACACTTGAGGTGTGATTATATTTACCATCGTTCTGTGAATTTTCATGGGCAAAATCCAGTAATTTCAATAGGAATACACACAATCATGAATTTCACATTTGGACAAAATATTTCGACATGCATATTTTACAGTTAATCACACAAATTCACTATGTTGACCAACAGAAAGCTGCTTAGTTTGAATTTTATAATAATAAAAAAAAAAACACAGTGATGTTAAGCAAAGTACACACTATGTACTTTTTATAGTAATTACTTTTTAATAACTACAAATAGCGAGGACACAGACAGGGCACTTGAGTACTGCTTTTCTCTTTTTTTTTACTCTTTGTATAGCTTGTTCTCAAATATATCTTACACTTGTAGTCACTATGTGCTTTCAGATCTCTACTATCACTACTAACACTCGGAGAGCACGCTATGTACGTCGCAGGAAGGCCTGTCTGACAAACCTACGCCATGTCCCTCTGACCTCCACTTCTACACTCTCTATTCGAGTTGGTCTCTGGAACTGCCAGTCTGCAGTTAACAAAGCAGACTTCATTTCTTCTATTGCTACTCATTCTGGTCTCAACCTCATGGCACTGACAGAGACTTGGATCAAACCTGAAGATACTGCCACCCCTGCAGCCCTCTCCACTAATTTCACTTGTTCCCACACTCCTCGTACCACTGGAAGGGGTGGAGGTACGGGTCTCCTTATATCCAAAGAATGGAAATTTGATCTTCAGCCATCACCTGCAGGTACTGGTTCATTTGAATCACATGCCATTACTGTAACCCACCCTGTTAAAATCCACTTTGTGGTCATTTATCGTCCCCCAGGTCAACTGGGAAACTTCTTGGAGGAGTCGGATGTGCTGCTATCAAACTTTCCTGAAAATGGTACTCCTCTGGTACTGCTTGGTGACTTCAACATCCACCTAGATAAACCCCAGGCTGCTGACTTCAAAACTCTGCTCACCTCATTTGATCTCAAGCTAGTGTCTACTACAGCAACTCACAAATCGGGCAACCAACTGGACCTCATCTACACGCCCTGTTGCTCTGTGGACACCTCTTCAGTTGCTCCACTGCACACCTCTGACCACTTCCTCATTACTGCTAACCTAGCACTTACTCCTGAAGTGGCACACACTCCAACGCCGGTCACCTTTCAACGGAACCTACACTCACTCTCTCCATCTCGCCTATCTGCTGTGGTTTCATCCTCTCTTCCACCACTCTCTCAGTTTTCTGCTCTGGACATGAACAGTGCTACGGACACTCTTTGCTCCACTTTAACATCTTGCTTGGACAACTTTTGCCCACTGTTGTCTAGACCAGCACACACTGCCCCAGAGAGGAAATGGCAGAAATAAAAAAACTCTACGGACCTCAGTGTGTATCAATCTCTCCTCTCTTCCTTCTCTGCAAATGTCTTCACAGCTAAAACATCCTACTACCACAACAAAATTAACTCTTCAAGACTTTCTCTTCTCTTTTTAATCTGCCGCCTCCACCTCCTCCATTGACTCTTACAGCGGATGACTTTGCAGCTTTCTTCACAAATAAGAAAAGATCCATCAGTGACCAATTCTCCACACCGCAGACTGAGGACAACTTCACAATGACCGACGCACACTCTTTATCCTCCTTCTCCCCAAAATTCTCCTGTCCAATCATCCTACTACTTGTCCACTTGATCCTATCCCCACTCACCTCCTTCAAGCGATCTCTTCTTCAGTCATACCTTCGCTTACTCACATTATCAACTCCTCTCTTCACTCTGGAACATTTCCCTTAGCATTCAAGCAGGCTCGGGGAAGCCCACTGCTCAAGAAACCATCTCTAAATCCAGCGCTTCTTGAAAACTACAGACCGGTATCCCTTCTTCCATTCATTGCAAAGACACTTGAGCGAGCTGTGTTCAACCAGCTTTCTATGTTCCTTGTACAGAACAACCTCCTGGACAGCAACCAATCTGGCTTCAAAAGTGGCCATTCAACTGAGACTGCTCTGCTTTCGGTTACTAAAGCCCTGCGACTAGCAAGAGCAGCTTCAAAATCCTCGGTACTCATCTTACTGGACCTGTCTGCTGCTTTTGACACTGTTAATCACCAGATTCACCTGTCCACCCTCAGAAAGATGGGCATCTCTGGAACTGCTCTCCTGTGGGTTAAGTCCTACCTCTCTGACAGATCCTTCAGTGTGTCTTGGAGGAGTGATGTTTCAAAGTCACACCACCTTGCTACTGGGGTTCGTCAAGGCTCAGTACTTGGACCACTTCTCTTCTCCATCTACATGACATCTTTAGGATCTATCATTCAGAAGCATGGCTTTTCTTATCACTGCTATGCTGATGACACCCAACTCTACTTCTCATTCCAGCCAGATGACCCGATGGTAGCTGCTCACATTTCAGCCTGTCTGAGTGATTTCTAGCTGGATGAATGACCATCACCTTCAGCTTAACCTTACAAAGACTGAACTCCTGGTGATTCCAGCTAACCCATTGATTCATCACAACTTCTCTATATACAGCTGGGCTCGTCAATCATAACTCCTTCGAGGACACCCAGAAACCTAGGAGTTGTGATGGATCATCAATTAAGCTTCACTGACCACATTGCTACAAAGACCGGGTCCTGCAGGTTTGCCTTATACAACATTAGGAAGATTAGACCCTTCCTGTCAGAGCAAGCAACCCAACTTCTTGTCCAAGCTCTTGTTCTCACCAGACTGGACTATTGTAATGCTCTCCTGGCGGGCCTTCCTGCATGTACTGTCAAGCCTCTGCAAATGATCCAGAATGCAGCAGCGAGGGTTGTCTTCAATGAGCCAAAAAATACTCATGTTACTCCTCTCCTCATCAGGTTACACTGGCTACCAGTAGCCGCTCGCATCAGATTCAAGGTACTGATGCTTGCCTACAAGATGACCACTGGCACGGCACCAACTTACCTTAACTCACTGGTTAAATCCTATGTGCCCTCCATAAGTTTGCGCTCTGCAAGTGAACAATGCCTTGTGGTGCCATCCCAAAGAAATTCAAAATCACTCTCACAGACCTTCTCCTGGACTGTGCCCAGCTGGTGGAATGACCTCCCAATCTCAATTCGTACAGCTGAGTCTTTACTCATCTTCAAGAAACATCTAAAGACTCATCTTTTTCGCCTGCACTTAACCTACTAACACCAGCACTTTTCCTTTGCTTGTCTTTTTCATTAAATAAAAAATAAATAAATAAAAAATACCTGGCTATGCGTTCTATACTAGACTAACTGAGACTTGTCATGGCACTTGTATACTGTTGTTGTTTTCTTGTTGACCTGACTGCTTCTATTGTTCTCATTTGTAAGTCGGTTTGGATAAAAGCGCCTACTAAATGATTAAATGTAAATGTAAATGTAAACTAGGTATTAACACAGAACTTTACCCTAAAACCATATCATGTCCATATTTTTGGGGTAAGTACACAATAAAGTTGCATCCACACATACAAGAACAAGAATTGCTTTTTTGTCGCAAGTCAGTATACTGTTAATTAGCCGGAGGTTCTGCATCATATACTGTAATTAGCAAAACAAACTATCAACATATCAATCACTACTCACTAACACTGAAGACAGCTGCTTTTCTATGCATTTTATTATGTATCTATGTATGTGGCTACAAACAAATCAAACAAAAACATCAAATTTCTTCTGAATTTTTCTGCAAAACTGATATGTGAGCTCCACTGACACAGTCTTCACTTCTATTGGTTGTCACCAGGTCCATCACTAGCGGAGTCAAAAGCAGGAAGTTGCTGGACATCACTGATGTGGATTTAGTTAATTCTAGTCTTAGTCATCCTTCAGTTTCACAGGTCTTCACAATACTCTCTAGACTCTCAAAGTTATAGCACAGAGATCAATGCTCAGTGATGGACAGCTTACAAATGAACACACAAAAAGTCTGAGTGTCTTCTCTTTTGTGTCTGTTATGGTGAATCAAAAAAGACAACACATTCTTAAGGTTTGGGGTTAAGATAGAAAATGGAAAGGTGCCATGTACTAGCAGAGTCACTTAAAAATCTTAATTTTAGCTCCATGTTCAGATGACACTGCTTTTAACTGTGCTGTTATTTCACACATATTGGACTGTCTGTCTAGACAGTATTGGCCAAACGTATTTCTAAACATCATATCTATTAAATATATGTGGGCCAAATTCTGAATAATCAAATAATACAATTTAGAATACATCATTAGCCCAAATGCATGCAATATATTATATATCATATAAAAATGATATGTATGTGTTGTAAAAATTGTTTCAGTTGTTAGTATTTTAGATTTTATTTTGTTAATTATAAAAAGCAGTTTTCTTTTTAATGCCTTTCAAAACCTCAGCATAAAAATCAGATAAAACTTCTAAAACTGAACACAGGATTCACCTTTCACAGTTTCCTCGACAATCACGTCTGCCTCTTTAAAGAGCTGGTGAGAAGTGATTGGTCATTGTGTAACAGCAAAGAAATCCTACTAGAGACTTGCGATTTTTAATGCAAATCAGGTTTTCTAGATTATTCAGCCCCTGCTGTGGAGTCCTCTTTATATACTGGCCTTCAAAAGAAATCTCAGCACTGGATGGAAGTATGCAGAAGCTGATAAGAATTTAGAAATCAGAGTGCTTACCATTGGGATAGTATTGTGTTCACTGGCAGTTTAAGTTGAATTTCAGCAGTTACTGGTACTGTAATATACTGGTTTAGGCTACAAACGTGATTTAGTTAACATTGATTGTATTTTATTTTATTTTTCCTTAATATGTGCCTCATAAGTGACTTCATTGCAGGTTTTTTCTGTCATGCTACACACAGTTAGTACTGTTCATTTGCTGATGCTGCTGAAGCTTCATCTCTGTTAATGAATTCAATATGGGAAGTGTTTGTTTACTTTGCAATTCAGTAGTGAAAATAGCTTCAAAGTTGGATTGGCAGGAAAAAGTAGATAAAAACAAAAACGTAAATGTAAATATTTGCTGATGCTCAGCAGCCGCCTCTTATTTTAGCTACTGGAAATGATCTGAAACATTTACTCCAATCTTTGAATGCCTTTCATCCCAGGAAACAGACGTTATTGCATTGACGAGTAAGTTCCAAAGAATTCCTAGTGAGAAATCTGAGTAACTTTTTTGAAAGAACCTCAAAAATGGTCTCAAGATGCCGGGCAGGGTCCAATATGAATTGTTGGCAAGTGCCAAATGCAGTATTGGTTTTGTCCAGTAAATCAAAAACCAATTGGCTGGTAACTTTATTAAGTACTGCAAAATAATACAGTAAATGATTTATACTGAAGAGAAAGAACAACAGTCTGACGTAAGTGATGTGAGAAGAAAAATACCAGACGTTTATATATTACGCCTACATATTTTTCTTTTTATTTCTTCACATTTTGCCATCAAATATAAGATATTTGGTAAGAGATTTAAATTTTTGTCAGTTTTGATGTGTTAATATATTTTAATATTGGCCGGTATTGTTCTATTACGAGATCTGGATGATGGCTGATAATTTTCCATTACAATATTCAAATATTGGTTGGGTTTGTTCTGATAAGAGATTTAAATGTTTGGACATTTAGTTTTATTGAGAGATTTGAACATTTCTGAAAAGTCTGAAAGGGGTTTAGATAATGGTCAGATAATGGTTCTCAAAATTCAGCAGAGAAGATATGATTGAAGTGAAAAATAAAATGTCATAGTCATAGTCAAGAGATTGCCAGTTTAAAATATTCAACATTTAACTAGCAGTATTTAAGTGACAGTATTGAGAAATATAGAGTGTGACTTTAATTTCAAATAGTGAATTCTCTGTTTTCAGGCAGAATTAATATACTTTAATGTGGTCCCTACTGTGGTTAAAAAATATTGTGGTAAAGATTTTGATCATAATGCCCTGGTCTAAGCTGCTATCAGCACATAATGCTTTAATCCCCCAATAAATGAGCCAGAGGCAACATTAGGAGGAGGAAAACCTTGGGACAACCCAGACTACACTTGGGGAGCTGTTCTCCTCTGCCTAAACAGTTTTAACAATGCCAGCTTAAAGCTACACTATGTAACTTTTGGCTCTCATGTGGTTAATAAATAAAACTGCATGTGTCTTGCTGAAGAACATTTTGGTTGTGTTTCGGCTTTTTGCCTCTGCATGGATAGACGTGGTGCTCAATACTGATGTATACAGGTAAATCAAAAAAAAAAAAAAAAAAAAAAATCATTTAAGTAGACTAGGCACATTCCTTGTGCTGTTTTTTTTTATTTATTAGACGTGACGTGACTTTCAACCCGTTACTTTTTCTGAATTGCTCCAGGACTGATTTCATGTATTTTTATGTAAGAAGATACAAATAAAATAATAATAATAAATGAATAAAAATTATTTTTTTTTTTATAGGCACTTCAGTGTCTATTACTTTTTTTTAGTTTTTGAGCATTATCAACTCTAGATGATTGGATTGTAAAGCCAAAAGGGTCTTCCTTCCAAAGACACCAACATTGTGTGTAGCACACTAATGTCAGGAACTGTTACAATTTTAAGTTAGGTTGAGCACTTTCAGCTGTGAGTTCCAAAATGTGGGTTGCAGGTTAACAGGTTAATATTGTGGGGTGCTTTGACACAATCTGTAGTGTTAAAGGTTCTATAAAAATAAAGGTGACTTAAACATAGCTCATCCATATGCTTTAAACATCACTGAACAAACATTCCATCATGTTTTGCAGCATCATAGATTCTACAAAGGGTGCTATAAAAAATTGTTGCATAGCCAGAAATATCCACAGGTTTCTAAATGGGTAAGCTTGGTGCTCCTAGAAAATAATAAATGTGAGATGCCAGGTGAATGCAAATATCTCAAATAGTTATGAGGATATGACTGGGCATTTTATCATCAGACAGTATCAGGCATTTGAAAAAAAAGAAGATCATATCTGACATTTATTTGGAGAAAGGAAACTAATAGTAAAAAAAAAAAAAAAAAAAGGCCAGAGTGAGTGGCCCTCCTGTAATCTGTCAGGATCTGAGGCCTCTGAGGCGTTCAGAGAGATTCATCTTGTTTAATTCACAGAGGCAAGCATGGAAGGAATGGACAAATGGAGAGGGTGAAGAGAAGAGGGGGACAGGGAGCTTGGATGAGAGGCAGCAGGCAAGGGACGAGCCACAGGGGTCAGGCTGGGCTCCTGATAGGAGTAATGAGGTGCATATCCCCACTGACACGCTCGTCAGTGCGAGCGGATCTTCACTGTCTCCACTGTCATTTATTAAACCTCTAGCACAAAGTCGCTGCTGTCGGCCGTCCTGGCCGCCCGCCACAGAACAGGCCCGTGTTCAGATAACTCTGATTAAAGATAGATCTCCACACTTCTCTTTTTTGATGTGAGGAAGTCACACCGTTATCAAAATAGCAACAGCACATTATATAGACCATGCATCTCAAAATAGTAGAAAGTATTGCATAAAATTAATCAACTGAAATAAATATGTCTTTTTATCATAACCAGGTGTTTCCAAATCATTTTTACTTCCATAATGTTAAATATTTCTTATTGGAACAGGATAATCAACATGAAAACCTGGTGCTTACAGTACTGTACTGTTGATACATATTTATACATAATATGTAATAAAAAGTTATTTCACAGTAGTAATTGCAGTATTATTATTATTATTATTATGGGCTGAAAAGCGATTTATCACGCACAATGAGACCACACTGGGGGGGGGGGGGGGAAGTATCGAGTAAAATTTCACTCATCTAACAAAATCAGCAAAGTACATTTGTTGTTTTACTTATTAAAAGGTTACACTTTAAGGTATTTTAAGGTGTATACAGTGTAATTACACAAGAACTACATGTATTTACTATAGGCTTGTAAGCAGTGTTTCCCTATACTATTGTGCTACCTGTTTATGTGTCATGTTTTCATTGCAATAGTAAAGATTTTAAATGCCCATTATGACTTATCAATAAACACTATCATGTCTCATAGAAATAATGCTGGGAACTAAATATTCACCCATGCATTTTCAGTTATTGCAACAAAATTGATTTATGTAGTCCTAACACAAATTAATTACATGGAATGAATGCAGGGGAAATTTGATTATTATTGTTAGTAGTAGTAGCATTTACCTTTTTTTATTTTTTATTATAAATGTAAACACTGGTGTCACCATCTGTGGAAACATTAAACTTTGCATTACATGGAGGTGTTTCTAGTACACCAGTAGTGCTTCAACATGATGGTTTTGGGAATCCTCATGGTAACCTGCAACATGCAGTCTAGAGCATGTAATCGCTCTGAGGAAACGCCGATAATAAAGGCCATGAGAACAGGTTTAAATGAAACAAGCATTATCGGGTAGGCGTTTCAACTGGGGTTCGCTATATTTAGCAGTGTAATCTCAATGACATGGTTATTTATTCCTAAGGTTGGTGTTTTCATTTGCTGTGTAAGTGTGCGGTTGATTTCAGCTGCACACAGTGTCAGAAGCACACCTTTATCGCTCTATGGCTTCTAAACATATGAGAACTTAATATTAATGACAGTCATTAGAAGTATTTGAGCAGGGTGTATGCTTCCCCTGCCGGACTGCGACCCACAATTATGCAATTTACAGCACTAATGCATATAACATGCACCTCGTGCTGCCGCTAGGGGTCGTATACTTCCCCCTTTACAATCACATATTTTTATCAATGTGCTTGTTGCATATCCTTGATTGCCTAACTTGGGGTGATGCTCCCCTCTTAATGAGATTTAATAGCATGTTAGACTTTTAAATTTGGATAATATACAAACGGCCGTCATATTAGACTGCTGCTGCTGCTGCTGCTGCTAGGTGTGTATGCTTCCCCCATACATACAAATATTTGCATCAGCAGCTTATGCATCATGATTGATGCATGCTCCCTTACTGAGTTGGGGTGCTGCTTCCCCCATAAATATAGTATTAAGCCAACATTTCCCATCACTGACCATTCAAATTGAATTAGCAATGTCATATTTAAGCAATATGCAACTTGAAGCATTGCACTGACTGGCCACTGTTTGACTTGCCTATGACCATATCACTGTAACACTGCCTCGTGTGGCTTATTCAACATAAAATGAATGACAACAAAAGCTTTATATTTGAACATGGCTTTGATACTTTTTAAATGAAAGTGAAATGTGTAGCTGTAGCGATCAGGGTTCCTCTGTAATCAGCCATGACAGCTGCTTATCAATTACTGATTTTTTTGAAGGGACTGATGCTGGGCTGATCTTCAGAAATGCATCACGGCTGTATCTGCTCAGCCCAGAGAAACGTGTCTCGCTTAACAATAGCCACATAAAAAGCACAGCAATCAATATTTCTCCCACTAATTGAAGGGCTTTTAATCTGAACTGGTCTCATCTGGCCTGTGGTGCTGCAGAAAGTGAGAAGGAGATTGGTAGAAGCTGCTATTGTAACGACAGATAAAAGAGGAGGAAGCAATTGCAGGCAATCAGATGTAGTTTATTGATAAAGGGTGTCCAGAGTGTTGGCAATGGCAAGGAAGGTCTACGGTGGCGTGAGAAGAGCGGGATGGTGAAGTCAGCGGTGCAGGTGAAGGTGGTCAATGGTTGGAACCAGGAACAGACCGGAACACTGACACGCGGACGACAACACGAATCCAAACCAGCACACAAACACGGAAGACGATAATCCAGCTAGTGCATGGAGACATAAGAGAGGATCTGACAACAGAGAGAGAGCGAGGTGAGTATAAGTAGCAGAGGTATGATGACGATCAGCTGGAGCGAGACAATCAACACCCAGGTGATGACAATCAACTAAACGAGCACATGGAGACAACGTAAGTACAAAAACAATAACAAAACATGACACGGAGGAAACACTGGATTTCCTACCGTGACAGTACCCTCTCCCCTAGGACGTCACCTGACGTTCCCAGCCTGCTTTACCTGTAGATTGTAATCATCTATAAGGTGGTGATCCAATATGTCCCGAGCAGGAACCCAGCTCCTCTCCTCCGGACCGTAACCTTCCCAATCCACCAAGTACTGAAAACCGCGTCCCCTCCGTCTAGAGTCCAGAATACGATTAACCAAATAGGTGGTTTCCCCATTAACGAGACGAGGCGGGGGGGGAACCGGAGCAGGCGGATTAAGACGGGAAGAAATCACCGATTTAATTTTGGAGACGTGGAACACGGGATGAATCCTCCTGTACGCCGGAGGAAGGCTAAGACGCACGGTAACCGGATTAATAATCTTGGTAATAGAAAACGGGCCAATAAATTTGGGAGCAAGTTTGTTAGAAACGGACCGCATAGGAATATTCTGGGTAGAAAGCCACACTCTTTGACCGACGACGTAACGGGGAGGCTTCGACCGGTGGCGATCGGCCTTAGCCTTGGTGCGCGACCTAGCCTGGAGCAGAGCTCTGCGAGCTCTGGTCCAGGTGCGGTGACACCTCTGGACTAATGCGTGTGCGGAGGGGACCGAAACCTCGGATTCCGTACTGACAAAATTAGGTGGTTGGTACCCTAAACTACACTTAAATGGAGACATGCCCGTAGAAGACTTTGTATAGAATTGTGTGCGTACTCCACAACTGAGAGTTGCTGACACCAGGACGAAGGATTATTGGAAACCAAACATCGCAAAACCCTCTCGACATCCTGATTGGCTCGTTCGGTTTGACCATTGCTCTGGGGATGGAACCCGGAAGAAAGACTAACAGTCGCTCCTAACAATTTACAAAACTCTCGCCAAAATTTGGACACAAATTGGGGACCCCTGTCAGAAACCACGTCTGTCGGGAGGCCATGTATGCGGAAGACGTGGTCAATGACAGCTACCGCTGTTTCCTTGGCTGAAGGTAATTTGGGCAAGGGAATAAAATGAGTCGCCTTCGAGAACCGGTCCACTACGGTTAAAATCACCGTATTGCCTTTAGAGGGCGGGAGGGCGGTGATAAAATCTAGCGAAATGTGGGACCAGGGTCTTGAAGGGACAGACAGCGGTAAGAGTAACCCATCTGGAGGTCGATTGGAAGTCTTACCAATAGCGCAAACTGAACAAGCCAAGACGAAATCGTGGACGTCACGAGCCATACCAGGCCACCAAAATCGTTGCTTGACCAGAAATCTAGTTCTACTAACCCCTGGGTGACAAGCAACACTGGAACAATGACCCCACTGGAGAACGTCTGACCGTAACCTCTCCGGCACAAACAATCGGTTCGGTGGGCAACGAGCCGGGGGCGTTACCCCTTCTAAGGCGGTCAACACCTTCGATTCGACCTCCCACCTGAGCGCGGAGATAATGATGGTCCCCGGTAAAATGGGCTCGGGAGTAGCAGTACGATCGGAACGCTCAAAAAGACGGGATAAAGCATCGGGTTTGATGTTTTTGGAACCCGGCCGGTAAGAAAGTGTAAAATCGAAACGACCGAAAAACAATGCCCACCGAGCCTGCCTGGAGTTAAGTCTTTTGGCGGTTCTAATGTATTCGAGATTCTTATGGTCCGTCCATACAATGAAAGGTACACCCGACCCTTCAAGCCAGTGACGCCATTCTTCCAGTGCAAGTTTGACTGCCAACAACTCTCGATTGCCAATGTCATAATTAACTTCTGCAGGAGATAAACGGTGAGAATAATACGCGCACGGATGCACCTTTCCGTCTGAGGATGCGCGTTGGGATAACACTGCTCCTACCCCCACCTCTGACGCGTCGACCTCCACTATGAATTGACGTGAGCGATCAGGGGTGACGAGAATGGGAGCTGAAACAAAGCAGCTTTTCAGTTTGGCAAACGCAGCCTCAGCTGCGTCTGACCACCTGAACGTCAAACTAGGGGAGGTCAAGGCGGTCAGAGGAGCGGCTAGTTGGCTGAAATTGCGAATGAAACGCCGGTAAAAATTGGCGAACCCCAGAAATCTCTGCAGGGCCTTGCGAGACTCTGGGGATGGCCAATTTACCACAGCCTTAACCTTCTCAGGATCCATGCGAACACCCTCAGTCGAAATGATGTGTCCTAGAAAAGAAACAGACTGTGCATGAAAAACGCATTTCTCCGCCTTGACAAACAATCCATTCTCTAGCAACCGCAGAAGCACTCGTCGTACGTGTTGCACGTGTTCCTGGAGAGACGAAGAAAAGATCAATATGTCATCCAGGTAAACATATATGAACAGATCGACCATGTCTCGCAACACGTCATTAACGAGTGCTTGAAAGACTGCCGGCGAGTTGGTTAGCCCGAACGGCATAACGCAGTACTCAAAATGGCCTCTAGGGGTGTTAAAGGCAGTCTTCCACTCATCCCCCTCCCTGATGCGGACCAAATGATAAGCATTACGTAAGTCCAATTTAGTGAAAACGGACGCTCCCTGCAACCTCTCAAAAGCTGAAGACATAAGCGGCAAAGGATAGGTATTCTTTACCGTTATGTTGTTCAGCCCTCGGTAGTCAATGCAAGGTCGCAAGGATCCGTCCTTCTTTCCCACAAAAAAGAACCCCGCCCCCGCTGGAGAAGAGGAAGGGCGGATAAACCCCGTTGCTAGAGAACTGGATATATATTTCTCCATGGCCGCCGTCTCTGGAACAGACAAAGAATATAACTTGCCCTTAGGCGGAGAAGTACCTGGCAATAACTCTATCGCACAGTCATAGGGACGATGAGGAGGAAGAGAATCAGCACGAGACTTACTGAACACCTCCTTCAGGTCGTGGTACTCCGCGGGCACGCTAGCCAAATCCACTGCTTCCCCCTGAAACACAGACTCAGAAACATTAACACCAGCAGACAAAAGACAAGACAAATGACATTCCTCGCTCCAGCTAACCACAGATCCAAGGCGCCAATTGATGCTGGGGTTGTGTTTCTGAAGCCAGGTGTGACCGAGAACGATGGGGGATGAAGGTGAGTCTGTAATGTAGAATGATATCTCCTCAGTATGATTGCCAGATGTGGTGAGGGAAACAGGTAAGGTGGTCTGAGTGATGACTGGTAGTCTGTGTCCATTGAGAGCAAAGGGTGCAATGGGGTGTTTGAGGGAGGTGAGAGGAATGTTAAGCTTACTAGCGAACTGGAAGTCCATGAAATTACCCTCTGCCCCAGAATCCAACAAGGCGTGATGCTCGAGTGCGTGGGTGGACCACCGTAGACTCACCGGAAGGAGTGTCGATGTAGATGAGGTCTTTCTGGCAGAGATCCCACCCGATAGTAGCCTCCGTCTTACTATCGGGCTTGGTCTTTTACCGGACAACGCTGGATGTGATGTTCTTGACTGCCGCAGTATAAACATAGTCCCAGGGATCTCCGCCTGATCCTCTCCTCCCGGGAGAGCCGAGCTCGCCCCACCTGCATGGGTTCAAGATCTCCCGGTGGGCTGACCGCAACATCTGAGCGCTGATACTGAGCCTCCGGTCTGTTCGCGAGAACTGCTCTCCCCCTCCGTCTGGTGGCTTGATCGAGTCGATTCTCCACTCTGATGGTTAGGTCAATCAGACTGTTGAGAGAAGTGGGGAGCTCGACGGCGCGGATCTCCTGTTGGATGCGGTCAGCCAACCCATGCAGGAAGTGATCCCACTGCGCCTCCTCGTTCCACTTACACTCCGCCGCCAGGGTGCGGAACTCAATCGAATAATCGGAAACGGACCTTTCCCCCTGACGTAGGTCCGTGAGAAGCCAAGCCGCTTCCCTCCCGGCGGCGGAGCGGTCGAAGACCCGTCTCATCTCTTCCGAAAGTGCGTGGAACGAGGCACAGCAGCTGTCTTGGTTCTCCCACACCGCCGTCCCCCAGAGGGCAGCCCTTCCCGTAAGTAGAGATAAGACGAATGCCACCTTCATTTCCTCGGTGTAGAACGTGCGGGGCTGCAGGGCGAAGTGCAGAGAACAATGAGACAGAAAAGATCGACAGAACTCTGGCTCACCCGCATATTTCTCCGGGATGGGGAGGCGTGGTTCGGGCTGGGAAATCCCCCCGGAGACGATCGGCGGTGTGGGTGGTGTGGGAGGCGCAGCGGGTGACGATTGTTGTTGTTGTTGCGTCTGGAGAACGAGCTCGGACACCTTCGTCACCATTGCTTGGAAGGCTCGACCCATCTCATCTATCGCCTTGTCTTGGCGATCCATACGACCCACAGCTCGTTGCAGAAATTCTTCGAGATGAGATGGGGAGCGATCGCCTGCTGCTTCCATGATGGTCAGATCCTACTGTAACGACAGATAAAAGAGGAGGAAGCAATTGCAGGCAATCAGATGTAGTTTATTGATAAAGGGTGTCCAGAGTGTTGGCAATGGCAAGGAAGGTCTACGGTGGCGTGAGAAGAGCGGGATGGTGAAGTCAGCGGTGCAGGTGAAGGTGGTCAATGGTTGGAACCAGGAACAGACCGGAACACTGACACGCGGACGACAACACGAATCCAAACCAGCACACAAACACGGAAGACGATAATCCAGCTAGTGCATGGAGACATAAGAGAGGATCTGACAACAGAGAGAGAGCGAGGTGAGTATAAGTAGCAGAGGTATGATGACGATCAGCTGGAGCGAGACAATCAACACCCAGGTGATGACAATCAACTAAACGAGCACATGGAGACAACGTAAGTACAAAAACAATAACAAAACATGACACGGAGGAAACACTGGATTTCCTACCGTGACAGCTATTCCATATTCAGTCCACACAACATCTCACCTGTGTATCTTTACTGTCCTCTTTAAAGGTTCTGTCAGCTCCAGAAAATGCCGTTCAATTGATATATATATATATATATATATATATATATATATATATATATATATATATATATATATATATATATATATAGATAGATAGATATAAGAGTTCACCTTAATAGCAATGCCATGCATGGATTCAGCTTTGTTGGAGACCTTTTAGGGTTGTTGTTTTTCTTTGGATAGGTGTGATTGCTGCTATTTCTACAATAAATGTGATATCCAGAGATTTTTTTCCAAGTCAAACCTCAGCACAAATATATCCACAGGAATGAAATATGCTCTGATGTTCATATAATTCGTTTAAACTACACACTGAATTTCTTCTAAGTATCCACACTTGTAGTTTGGTTCACTTTGTTCTTTTGGTCCGGACCAAAAGAGAAAATGATATATTCAGTCCTGGTAAATTTAAGGACTGAACCTTAAGATGCAAAACTAAACAAAGGGATTTTATGGCGCATGTTTTTAGTGACAAACCATTACATTAAATTGCAAGAAATGTTTTTACAAAGTGCAAGTACCTTTTTCCTAACAAACCTACTCCGTTTTCTAAAATGGGAAGCACTTCCAGTTTGGCGACATTCCACTCAAAAAGACACATCACAAAAGCAAATCATTTCAAATCATAAGGTTGCACTACAAATAATCCTTATCAGAATAAGATGTAATTTTTCCTTCGTTTTCTATTTTCGGGCATCAGAAGAATAACACAACCCTTGGTATTTTAATATTAGAGCTCTTCTCACTCCACTGCATTCTTTTCTTCCTGATTATTTTCTTTCTTATTGTATTTATCTGTAACTATATGAACAAATACAACACACACTGCACATTTGTGGTCTAGTTTCCTGATTTAATTACAGATACAAACCATGAATAATGAATTGGAATGCGCTAAGAATCTTACATTTTTCTCCCTGAATCCTCACATCTCATTCACACATATGCTTTAAAATGAAATGGTCTCCCCATTTCCTTTCTATTACCTATCAGCCATGTGTATTGGAATGTTTCTAAAGCAGGTAAATACAATGTTTATCTGTTACAATGATGGAAAATCACTGAAAAATATCATTCATTGTTAATATTATTTGACATTTTTTTCATCAAGCCAAAGTATGTTACATAATATAAGCACAGTGACAATTCAATTCAAGTTTATTTGTATAGCACTTTTTACAATACAAAATATTGTTACAAAGCAACTTTACAGAAAATTATTTTTCTACAATATTTAGTAATAGCTTATAAGTGGTAATTGTCAGTTTGTGCATGTATGACAGGATTTGTAGAAAAATGTATACATGACGTAGTAAGCCAGAGGATGAACATTATTAATATTATTAATAATTAATAATTATTACATGATGCAGTCACACTTGAAGCAATATTTGTTAGTTCTGTTGTTGATTCAGGGTTAGCATCATCTGAGGTCCTCTGACAGTCAGCATCATCTGAGGTCCTCTGAGGGTCAGCATCATCTCTTCTCAGGTGTTCTGGATCCAGACTGGAGGTTGTGTAAATCCTAGTTACCACGGGATGTAAATCCCGTGGCAAAACATTATTGCAGAAATAATCAAGCTTCTGTAATTATTTATGGTACGCAGAAAGTAATTTGTTAATACTTTTACACTTTTAAATTTCCGTTTAATGATCGATGGTTGAAGATTGAGTAGAATTTCATCTAACTGTACCGAGTTTTTGAAAATGCTTAAAAGAAGTTATTCCTATAGTTCACCCAAAGCATTATGAGGTATTGGAAAAACATGGATATGATATATGAATATGGTAATTATTTGATTGATAATTATCATGATATCAATTCATGATGAATTATCATGATATACATGTCATTCAATCTGTTTTTGTTTCATAGATAAAATTAAAAACCAGTCAAAGGCAGATGGTGGATAAAGTTGCTGAACTCTCCAGTGATTCAGCTACAAGTGTCTTACAACTCCCAGTCTAAAAAAAAAAAACACCTCAAAGGCAAGTGAGTTAAACGACCCATGTCTTTACACACACACACACTAATGCAAGACATATGCTTTATCAAATGAGTACACTCCACATTTCCCTCCCTCAGCATCATGTCATCCTCTCAGAGCTGATGCTTCCTGAACAGCTGAAAAATGAATGTATTTTTATATTTATTTTGTAAGCAATATATTACGAGCAGCCTGCCTAGCAACAATCTTTGTCCGTGACTTTATTCATAATGGTAGCACAGCATAGCATAGCATCTGGTACTTCATCGCCAAAATGCATGATTTGCAAATGCAAATTATTTCTATATATTGTTTCTATTTGTAAATACTATACAACTATAGCTTACATCATAATGCTGTGTAGACAAGTGCTTATATCATAATTGTCCTATAGTGAATCACAATGGTGAATAAAATAGTTTAAAATATATTTAACATTTACCCTCTAAAAGCGTTCCTTGTTATTTTGCATAGAGTTTGTTTTTAAAATCGCTGTTGAATATTGAAAACATCCACTAAATTAAACTGCTGTAAAAATTTACCAGATAAATATTTTTATAAAAACTCTATAAATCAACCTCAGTCCTGATCAAAACTACCAAATGTTTAAAAAAATTCCAAGATTTTAACTTTTTAATTACCAAGTTCATAAATGATGTCACTGATTTTGGAAAAAAATAGCACACAAAATTACATATTTTCAATATAAAAAGTGATTGTGGACTGGATATTTTTTTACCTTTTATCACAGTCTTGGGTATGTCAAAGAATAGTAAAAAAAAAATTGGCTTTGATGCATTGCTAGTTTTTGTGCAGCATTAGATTTAAATTTTTTCTCCCTAATTAGTTGTTGGTGGCTGTTTTTGCCCCATTGACTTCCATTATAACAACATTTTTTGATTGCAAAGCCATGACACCATATAATCATGCATTCTTGATTGTTGGTGGTTTTCCCTGTTGGGAAGAGGTAACATTTGTTATTTTTACAGTTGATCACTAGGTGGGACCATTAACCCCTTGGATAGGCCTGTGCAAAAAAAGGCTTGAAGAATCTCATACACACACAAACAGTATAATTTGCTGTTATACTCCATGTAACTCCATATACAAGCCAGAAACTAAGCCTTTTTTTGCACAGGCCTATCTAAAGGGTTAATGGTCCCACCTAGAGATCAACTGTAAAAATAACAAATTTTACCTCTTCCCAAAAGGGAAAACCACAAACAATCAAGAATGCATGATTATATGGTGTCATGGCTTTGCAATCAAAAAATGTCGTTATAATGGAAGTCAATGGGGCAAAAACAGCCACCAACAACTAATTAGGGAGAAAAAAAAATAATCTAATGCTGCACAAAAACTAAAAATGCATCAAAGCCAATGTTGCTACTAATCTTTGACATGTCCAAGGCTGTTATAAAAAGTAAAAAAAAAATCCAGCCACAATTACTTTTATATTGAAAATAAGTCATTTTGTGTGTTTTTTCCACCAAATCAGTGACATCATTTATGAACTTGGAAATTAAAGAGTTAAATTCTTGGATTTATTTTTTAAACATTTGGTAGTTTTGATCAGGACTGAAGTTGATTAACAATTATGATTGATTGTTGATTAATTTATGCAAAAAAAAAAAAAAAAAATATGACAGTACTGCAAAGAACTGCACATTGAAGTCAAGTATGTCTCATCTAAGAGAGATCCAGCACAGATATCTAGAGTGACCAAAAGCCAAGATCCATTTGCTCCTTGTGCAGCTTTGCTTGACAGACCATTATATCAGGCAATACTGATAATGGACTCTCCTTTTAGAGAAACCATTGAACTGTTCACCTGGGCCTTACAACCAAAAACAGAAAAAGGGGGAATCATGACAATAAAAAAAGGGAAAAAAATAATTACAACAGCAGATTTTATTATTAACTAAGTAAAATAAAAAAAGAATTAAATAAATAAATAAAAAAACTGGTACAGTGTAATTTCTATGATTCCGTACAATCTGCTCATGTCCCATTTTTATACGTAATTTCATAATTACTTCTATCCATATTCTGTTGTTTAAAATATACTGACTAGTCATGCACCAATACTAAATTTCTCTGCCGAAAAGTTAGATTTTATTTTTTTTATAAGATTATTATTATTATTATTATTATTATTATTATTATTATTATTATTATTAAATATATAGAATTTTATATGTAGAAAGATTTTTGGTAACACTTTCTATGAAGCCCGTTTTTACAATACATTATAAGCGTATTCTTAAGGCATTATAATGAATGCATAATACATGATAAAAAAACCTTATAAAATGTTGTATCATCTCATGAATATTCATAAGAACATTTTTTATATATTATAATATATACTTATTTGTGTTATAGCTTTTAAGAATATGATAATTTATAACACAATGAACATGTTGCATCCACTTTTAAAATGGATTATACTTCTCATAGTTATAATGTATTATAAGTCTCATATCTTGCCATTTTTCTGATGTTATTTTACTTAAAGCGGTCAAAGACCACTTATTAGTAGTAGTAGTAGTAGTAGTAGTAGTAATAATAATAATAATAATAATTAATAATAATAATGTATATCAAACAGCCATAAGATCAGATATCAGATCAGATGAATGTGTAATATGACACATTTGCTTTTAACTATTTTTATTCCAATATCACTTTAATTATTTTGGTGGTACCCTTTAGACAGCTGTTGATAAGTAACTCTGCAACCACATATCAACTAGCAGTCATTATAATATTAGTATATCTGCTAATGTAAATATATGCTAACATTTTATTTTGATGGTTAACCAACAGATAAACTTACTATAATTGTCTTTGCATGTACGTTAGCTTATTATACTGTATTAGATTATACAATTCTTGAGCATACTAATACTCTAAGGAGAGTTAGTTGGTATGTAGTTGCAAAGTTGCTAATTGTCATTTGATTAAGGGGACCATCAAAATAAAATGTAACCATATAAAACATTGTATTTTGTTTTCATTTGGAGTATAAAGCTCACATCAATTAATTAACATTAGCTTCACATGAAACAATGAAATAACACTCAACATCTGACCACTCACACGCTGTAGTGAGATACTGTGCAGATCTTAACTAAACAATGTCAAGATTTGATACAGTCCATTATACTCTAAATGAAGTAGATTTAATATGTGTAATATGTAATATGTGTTCATCCTCTTAAACTTATAACCACAAATATTATGATGTATTATAATCGTTCTTATGATTATTCATGAGCTGATATAACATATTATAATGTTTTATTTTTATTTTTTAATAATACATTATTCATTCATTATATTGCCTTAAGAATATGCATATAATGTTTTATAAATACGGCTTCATAGAAAGTGTTACCAGATTATTATTATTTTTTTTTTTCAGTCAAAAACTTTGTACCTGGCAACACTGGCTAGAACTACATGTGATTCATATGGTAAAATAGACCCTAAGCTTTTGATTATTATTATTTATTTTTCTTTTCCCTCTCTGCTGTTATTGACACCGTAAATTCTACGAAGTAAAAACCTTTCGATTGGGAGTCCGACTCTCTAACCATTAGGCCACGACTTCCGTCAGGACATTATGATGAAGGTTTTCCAGTGAAAACAACAGTCCGTAGAACTGCTTTCCACTAGAAGCCTTCGGCCTTGGAGCGCCACTTTGACTCTAGCGTCTGCGGAGTACAAAAGTGACACCCCCGGCACGTGGGGCTGGAACACGGTTGGGACTGCTCCGCCCAGCAGCCCCTGACCGCCTCAACCTCCTCAGAGGAAGAGCGGTACACACGTGTTCTCACACAAGAAATCACATCCCTAGAGCCCCTGTACATCTAACTTCACATAGTCAGATGAATATGTCATTTTATTCCTTAGAATTAAATGTAGTCAGTAACCAGACTAGTCAACACGGTCGGGTGTAGAAAAAACTCACATAAAAATGAAACCATGTAATACACGCGTTGCCTCGGCAGCGCTCATGTCTTTTATATATATATTATTTTATGCTACTCGTTCACACAAACAACATCAATCTGCTCAGAGAAAGTTGGATGTTGAAGCAAGCTGTCTCAGAGGGCAAAGAAACTGCAGCCCTGGTTTCCAAGCCTCAAGAATGAGCTCTATAGGACGAGCCGTCTCCAACCCGTTCGCCAGATCATGTGCGATTCCCGCTATCGCGGTCGCCGCCATGCCTCAGCAACAGCGCGACCGCAACTGCAAGATCGCATGTACGGACACACTCCTCGGAGCGTGCCCGGCAAGAGAGCATGCAGCAGCAGCAGCCAGCTGTCTCAAAGGGCGAAGAAACCGCAGCACTGGTTTCCAAGCCTCGAGCACGAGCTCTAGATCTATTGAACACTGGCAGAGATAGGACGAGCTGTCTCCAACCCATTCGCCAGATCATGTGCGATTCCCGCTATCGTGGTCGCCGCCATGCGTCAACACCAGCGAGACCGTGACCGCAAGATCGCATGCACGGACACACTCCTCAGAGCATTCCCGGCGAGAGCAGAGTGCTTAACAGCGAGCAAAGCACAGTCAGCCCCCCGAGAGCTGATTGTGCGAGCTCCACTCTTCATTAATGCTGCTTATGTTAATATTAGGCATAAAATGCCTGTGTAAATGGTGCTCGTGTGACTGGCGAGCTCATCGACGCCTTTCCACATCAATCTCCTCAGAGAAAGACAAGCAGCCTGTCGCGCCCTCTCATCGGGGAGAAAGTACCGCAAACGCGGGCTTCCGACCACCGAGAGCGGGCGCCGGATCTGGTGGCTAAGAAAGAAGATTGGGACTTGCCCGTCTTACATTCCTTCCAGGAGATCCGAAAGCGAGTCCCGCGAGCACAACCAGTGCAAGAAACGCCAGTGAAAGCTCTCTCCTCAAAGAGAGCCTTCTGAGAGTGAAGCAAAGGCTCGCATCGCAGCCGTCAACTCCCTCGAGAGCTGACACTGCACGCTTCACTCTCAAGCAGACAACACACGAGCTGCGTGTGTCCCTACCCTTTTTTTTTTTTTTTGGGCAGGGAAAAACACACAGCCTGAGCGCTGCCTGCTCTCGCCCAAAACTTCTATTGATTGAAGCTTTGACAATGGAGTTTATCAGTGGACAAACAATCCTAAATAAGACTCACAAACAGATAGCGACTGACACACACACCAGAGCGCTTGCTGAAGACACAAGGCTGATTTCCGGCTTCGCCGCTCATGCTTTTATGCTTCCTGGTCTCTGACGTCACCCGCCTATGACGTCTCGCCCTTCCTTTGGACTGATTATACATGTTATTCAGAGACATCACGTTGGACGCGTTCCACAAACATTCTCGACGCAGCTCGAGTTCCTGAAGAGGAAATGTTTATACTTGTTTATTGTTATATCAGGTAAGATTACTCACATTCATTTATGCAGTCAGTTTCATAATGTTTTAATTACAGATTAATTACCTTTATGAAAATTTAACATGGTTTTAGCCTACAAAAAAAGTTTAGATATATAAATAAATAAAAGAAGGTTACACTAAAGAAACCACACATTAACATGGTTTTGCTATACTAGCTATTTAGTATTTATTCAAGTTCAAGTTCAAGTCTGCTTTATTGTCAATTTCCACATGTACAGTACATACATACAGAGAATCGAAATTGCGTTACTCTCAGACCCCGGTGCATAGAGATAACATTAACATTAAAGCCTAAAAAAATCTAGATCAAATATAAAATGTAGATACAACTATACAATAACATAATACTATTAAAAATAAAGTTAAATAAAGCAGTGCAAGGCAAATGACAGATAAATTGCAAATCAATGAAGTGAACAACAGTGCAGATAAAAGATTTTTAGTGCAAAAAAAAAATATTTTATTAAAAATATCTTAAGTCTGATTAAAGTGACAAGTGACAAAGGGCTCAAGCGCAGTTATTTTTATTTAACTGATTGATGAGGTAGTGGAATGACGTAAGTTCCATGCTGAATGAGGTAATGAGCAGACCAATGCTGCACAAAGTGACTGATGGTGCCTCTGTAGAAGGTGTACATGATGGGGGGTGGGGCTCTGGCTCTCCTCAGTTTGTGGAGGAAGTAGAGATGCTGTTGTGATTTCTTGGCCAGTGCTGTGGTGTTTTCAGTCCAGGAGAGGTCCTCTGTGATGTGCACCCCCTGGAACTTGGTGCTGCTCACTCTCTCCACAGTCGCACCGTTGATGGTCAGAGGAATGTGCTGAGTGTGTGTTCTCCTGAAGTCTACAACAATCTCCTTTGTCTTCTCCACGTTCAGAGAGAGATTGTTGTCACTGCACCACTTGGCCAGGCGGCTCACCTCACTCCTGTAGTTTGTCTCATCTTTGTTGCTAATGAGACCCACCACGGTCGTGTCATCTGGAAACTTAATAAAGAGGTTGGAGTTGTGTGATGGTGTGCAGTCATGGGTCAGCAGAGTGAAGAGGAAGGGGCTCAGCACACATTCTTGGGGGGCCCCCGTGTTCAGTGTGATGGTGCTGGATGTGTTGCTGACGACCCGTACTGCCTGAGATCTTCCAGTCAGAAAGTCCAACAGCCAGTTACACAGCGAAATGTTGAGCCCCTGCTGAAACAGTTTGTAAATGAGCTGTTGAGGTATGATTGTGTTGAATGCTGAACTGAAGTCTATGAACAGCATTCTGACATATGAGTCCTTTTTGTCCAAATGTGTGAGAGCTGAGTGGAGGGTAGTGACGATGGCATCATCGGTCGACCGGTTGGGGGGGGGGGGGGGCAGACTTAATGTGGTGCATTACTAGCCACTCAAAGCACATTATGAGGATGGGGGTAAGTGCAACATGACGGTAGTCATTGAAGCAGGATGAAGATGGCTTCCTCGGAACTGGAATGATGGTGGTAGTTTTAAAACATGTAGGAACAACAGCCTGACTCAGTGAGTTCTGCTGCACAGTCTTTCAGTACACGCCTAGGGATGTTGTCAGGACCCGGAGCTTTCCGTGAATTGATCTTGCTGAAGGATCTCCATCAGCGTCATCACCTGGTCGCCGGGAGGAGGTGGAGTCTTCTGTGCAGTGGTGCTGTTTTGTTGCTCAAAGCGAGCGAAGAAGGTGTTCAGCTCGTTCAGCAGAGAGATGTTGTTGTCACAGGTCCGTGGTGGGGCTTGTAGTCCATAATGGTCTGTATCCCCTGCCACAGGTTCCTAGTGTCTCTGCTGTCACTGAATTGATGAGCTATCTTCCTGGAGTGCTGCCTCTCTGATGCCATGGGACAGGTTGGCCCTAGCTGTTCTCAGGCCCACCTCATCTTCAGCTCTGAAGGCAGCGTTCCGTGTCCTCAGGAGTCTGTAGACCTCCCCTGTCATCCATGGCTTCTGGTTGGACCAGACAGTGATGGTTTTCGTGACCGTTACATCATCAATACACTTGTGGATGTAGGCAGTGACAGTCTCTGAGTACTCCTGTAGGTCAGTGGTGTTATTGCATGTGGCAGCCTGTTTAAACATGTCCCAGTCAGTTGTGTTGAAGCAGTCTTGAAGAACCTCTGATGATCCTTCTGGCCACACTTTAATCTGTTTGTAAACTGGTTTGGCGACTTTAATGAGCGGTCTGTATGCAGGCATTAGCATAACAGTGATGTGGTCTGAGGCTCCGAGGTGGGGGAGGGAGAGGGCTTTGTAAGCTCATCTCTGTGTGGTGTAAACAAAGTCCAAAATGTTATTGCCTCGTGTTGGAAAGTTAATGTGTTGGTGTATTTTTGGAAACACGCTCTTTAGGTCAGCATGGTTGAAATCCCCAGCTACGATGAGAAAAGCATCGGGGTGTGCTGTCTGCTGCTCACTGATGTGCTGGTCCGTGAACACAAAAACACATCTCTCTTACAGTCCTCTGAGTTGAGCTTAGTAATCGAATGTAGTCCAGTTTATTGTCCAACGAGCGTACGTTAGCCAGTACGATGGTGGGGATAGATGGCTTGTGTGGGTTAGCCATTAGCGTAGCCCAGATACCTCTGCGCTTACCCCTCTTGTGCTTCCTCTTATGCCACTTGTGGCACCTCCGCTGTGGGCAAGATGCAGTAGTGGGGGTTGGTGATGGTGAAGGCCTTAACTGTAAAAATGCGGTTCTGCCGACATCGACCAGAAACTCGCGGCTGTATTTGTGCTTACAGACAGGTAGACACGACAACAACGTAAAAAAAACACTGCGACTCACAAGACAAAAAAACACGAAAACACCGTTCTGTCGGGACAGAGAGAAGCCGCTGCGCACCGCCATCTTGGCCATTTATTGTGTAATAATACTAATGGTTATCAATCCGAATGACTATATGCAATGTACACATACAGAGCACGTGATCTCAGTGACGCCCAGATGCACAAAACATACCCTCCCACCTTTGTAATAAACACAGAGATGTTAGTCCCGTCCGAATTGGTACATGAAAATCTCAGACGTAAGGTGGTAAGAATCGAAACTCAAACGTAGTTTAGAAAACTAGTCCTGTCCAAATAGGGCTATACTGATGCTATCTTTGGGTATATAGGTGGTCATAGACATAAATTACAATGTGTGGTCAAGTGTGGTCTCTCCAACATTTGTATGATTTTGGTACAACTGTGGCATAGCAGAGATGAATTAACAATCCAGGGCAACAAAACTCAGATTTCAATTGATTTCATGGGGTTTTTAAATTTGAGCAGAAGGTACTGTTGAGCAATAGCATATATTTATTATGATATAAATATGCAGAGCAAATAACTGCAATAACAATTTTCACATCTGCAGGATCAATTTTCTAAGTCATTATTTTGCGGTGACTGTGCATGCATGTTTACAAACACAAAACTAATTTCAGCTGTTCACATGGAGCCGTTTCAGTGATTGCAAACAATATTATTTGTTAGGTGCTTTAACCTGTGGTAGGCCTCACAGCCCTTCCATTATAAATACAGCACAGCGGTTTCTGCTAGGTGAATTTTTCAAAACCAGTCCACTTCATTTTTCATCTAAAGCAAATAAATACTTGCTTCTGTGTGTATGCTGAGGGCAGTTCTGTCCTGGAACATCACTGCATCTCAGAATACCATCTTAGCAAAAAATAGTCAAGTCAAATCAACACGACAGCATTAACCCTCTTTGACTGCTGCACCCGCGGCTCTCACACATATTTTACCCTCTATGGGTATTTACATACTACAGTTAGAATCACAAATTCACTGTAATGTCAACTTGACAGTGGATGCTGGGTGCTTTCCGTCACTTTGAGGGCACCTACAGTGCAGCAGGGAGAAAATAGCTGCAGGACAGTTTTCAAATGGAAATGCATAAAACAGCATGCAAGGCAAATATGTTTAGATTTAAGTACTTAACATGGTGGACTTACTGCATTTTCTTTATAATTTTGTAGAATATACTATCATTGTGTAGACTAACATGTAAATATTCAACACTTGGAGTCCCATCTCAAATTCATGGAGGAAGGAGTCACTCTGAAGTTTAACTGTAAAGTGAACTGTTTCATGAACGACACCTATGAGTCATTATTTATTCCTCTGCAATGCTCCAATCACTTTGACTTCACAGCTAGGCTGACAAGGTGGGCTTATGCAATGTTCTCTTCTCATACCTCAGCAGTAGTTAGGCATGATGGGAAGGCAGCTGTCAGATGCCAGTTTGTTGTGTAATTAACATAATTAGCAATGTTCATTGAAATGCATAAAATTAAAATGTTCAAGACTTACGCATGTGTTTCTTACAAATAAGACTCCAATCAGTTGTAAAGCGTCAAACAATTTGACCTTTTTTTCGGAATTGGACTTTTGGAAAGTGCATATGCACAAGTCAGAAAGACTGTACAGAGTTTAGTGAGTGTAACTTGAAAGATTTTGAAGGACTTAACAGAATTGTTGGTATCCAGGTTAGAGATTTTGAAAAATGTAACAATATTTAACTTGGACAAGATGGCCCAAATAGTGTTTAATTTAACGTCATTTAATGTATTCCTTTGGCATTAACCCAAATTAGTTTAATTATTCCTATACATCATTAATGCATAGATATTTTAAAGCATAGATATTTGTATAATATGGACAATTTTCCAGCATCTACACGTTAAAGTATTTACATATGTGCTGCTTTGATCTTAGAATCGCTGTGGTGGAGCAGTTATGAAATATTGTTCTTGTAAATACTTACAATACGACCTTGGTGTTTGTCTAAAAAACAGTAGGTAATTCAGCCCGGGATTATATTGCATTGGTGATGGGAGAAAGACATTGGCAATGGCAATAAATGGCAATAAAATCACAGACTAAACTTTTGTTGAAAACAGCTTATGTCCCCATGAGAAACAATTATCGTGCAAATCAGGCTTAGGTTGAAAAATTTCACCACACTTTGCATATAAAAATTATAAATAAATATAGAATTTTTTCGTATCCATTTAATTTTCTCCTCTGCCCCAGTAGTAAAATGTCTCTGAAATTGGGGCTTTATTCTTGCAAATATTGTGATTAACTGAGATTAATTCAGTGAATTAATCAGCATGTCATGCACATCACATCATATCAGCATATCATTAATTTGATTATATTTTTGACAATCTATTGACAAACCAACTTAATGAGACTTGTTTCTCAAATGTTTGTTCAAGCATTGTGACGCAAGAGGCAATCAGTTCTGTGGCATCACAGAAAGTGGAATAACAACTTTGAGCGGGACTCTGGAAATGGTGAGTAAAATATCAAGAGAGCGAGAACAGAGTCTTTTGATGTAAGTCTGCCTCTGCAACAGAATTATGGCTCTAAATTGGTTTCAAGGGATTGCAGCGATGCATGAAATGATGTCCTGTGGCATGTTGTGAAGACTGACTCCCAGTGGTAGCACACACATTGAAATGGTCATGCAACCAAGATTTCCCATCTCTTCCTGTAGCGGGAAGATGCTTATTTCCCCTTCTGATTAACTACCACTATCAGAATAATCAGATCTGGCAAAGATTCAGCAGAAATGAAGTGGTTCATCAACATCCTTTTCAACTCCCTCATAGAGAGCTCTCCTACGCAGCACAAATCATATGCCATAATGAGAAATGAAACTGGAATGTGCAGACGTAAGTTTTGTTTACCCACAATGCCTATCTCTTAGGCAGGTTTGCCATTAAAGGACACTCAGATCGACCGAAGACACCCACTTAGCACAGATGATCAGAGCAGCCCTGGAAAATAATAAAATAACAGTTGCTCCAGGTAGACTTAACTGCAATTTTCCAGCATGGCACTGAGATTTTCATGGGGAATATGGATGAAAATGGTGATCTAATTGAATCTCCCTGGTAGCTTTCACCGTGACTATGGAAACATCAAAGCCCATCGTGGAATGATGGATTAAAACAATTTATGATAGTTATTTTGCTTTAGGCAAACTGGCCACTGAATTTAATTCTGTCACCACTTCTGTGCATTTTCTTCATGTTCCTTAAAGGCTGCTGTTCAAATGTTAAGAAACAAGTTGTGCTGACAGATACAGCCCACACACACACATGCCTCACTGCATATTGTAACTGTATTGCACATTAAATATCACATAAAAACAAATGATACATACTTCACTATGCGTTTCACTGAACTGAACTGTGATTTGAACAACCATATAAACCAGTTATTAACCAGTTATTTACCAGTTATTAACCAGTAACTAAACCATTTGGCAGCATGGATTAAGAGAATAGAGGACAAAAACACAACTAGCATTTAGTTAACTGTATGGTTTATTTATTTATTTATTTTTTATCAGTGTTTCTATCCATATAAGAAAAAGGGAGCAACAGTGCCTGACCTTTCCTATGGTTTCTATGGCAACTGAAAATGGGGTAAGAATTTCAAGCATGTTCGATAAATTTCTCTTTGGTATCTCAGAACAAAAAGCAAGACACTAAGCAATTAATCAGGGGCTTTTTGAAAAAAAAAAAAACATTATAAAGTACACACACACACACACACACACAAAGAGTCTTATCCAGGCAGGAGGTTGAGAAAGCCATTTCTTTTCTACTTGATATATTCAAATGATCGATTCAGCAGTCAGAGGCGATTTGAATATGCCTTAGTAAATATAGAGCATGTACATGCGCATGCGGGGGCAGCTTTAATTTAGTTGATCTCTTCACATATTAACATGAAAATGAAAAGGAAGTGGATTTAGAGAGCAGACCTTTATTTAAGCGAAAGGAGTCTGCTCACCTATTAGATATGAACCTGCAAAAAACTGAATTATTGTAATGTCAGGTATTCCCTCAGGCACGTCAGAGGGACTGGCACTCCACTCATGTCAGCTGAGATGGAGAAATCAAAGGAAAACTTTAAATATTGTTCACTTTCTCAGATTGTACTGACATTTTAGATGTGTAGGAGAAAAAATGAAGTGTTCAGGTTATCTCAGATAATTTTGCCAAAAAATAAATAAATAAATAAACAAACAAACAAACAAAAAACATATTTTAAAGCCTGTTTACTTTTTATTAATACATGTTTTTTGTGTAGATTTTTAGTATTATAATTTTTCCTTTGTGCATGATTCATCAGTGAAAGTATAAACTGTCATCAAAATATATGCCTTTGAATTGATGAAAAGATATAATTTTTTGACAATTGTTTATCACTTTTCAACCACTGTTCTCTAGTCACCTCAATTCTGCCATGTAATACCTAAATGTGTTTGTGTGCGTGTGTGTGTGTGTGTGTGTGTGTGAATTGTTTCATATAAATATTGTTTGTATTATTGGTAACACTTTATTTTAAATGCTAATTATCACTATTGACTAGTTGCTTATTAGCATTAATGTCACTAACATTTTGGCTGTTTATTAGGACTTATAAAGCACATATTAATGCCTTATTCTTCAAGATCATATTTTAGACTTAAGCAGCAAATTAGGAGATTCAAAAGACATAGTTAATAGCTAGTTAATAATGAGAATTATTACTTAAAATAAATTGTGCAACATTAGTATTATTCCTGTGTAATGTGAAAGTATATACTGTATATATTGTATATATAAGTATATACAGTATATATATATATATATATATATATATATATATATATATATATATATATATATTAGGGGTGTAACGATACGCGTATTCGTATTGAACCGTTCGGTACAAGGCTTTCGGTTCGGTACGCGGTGCGCATTATTTAGCTACTGAACGGTTCGTTGGACTAATTAATTATATTTGGAAAATAAATAAAAAAAATTGGAAATATAATGATATGCGTTCAACAAGGTAGCCCAATAACCCAAACGACGTAACAGGCAACACCCCTGACACTCCCGAAGAAAGAAAAAAACACCAACTTATATGTTTATGTTAGGCTACTCAGTCAGGCGCTCGCTCACTCAGCATGCGCTGAAGGCTCGTTGCTAAATGGCCAATGCGTTTAACAGACCAGAAATAGAAGATCCTCCAGTAACCAACAAGTCTGGTGTTTGGGTGCACTTTACCAATCGATCGGGGCATCCAAACAAGCACGGAAATCAAAATGGGCTAGTACTGTACTGTGTCGGAATTTCCTGACCAGTACGATACAATTAACAGGCCTGCACGTTATTAGGTAGAAGAACTGTTATAAATAGAACGTATGCAAGGGCAGTTTTGAAAACTCCACCTACTTTGCTCTTGGTATGGTGCAGCGCAAATCGCGTTGTATCTGAAGGGCAACGCTGAGCCCAGGGTCCAGCACCGCGCATACCGCGTCCTGTGTGAAAGACCCTTTAGTCATTTTGCAACGAGCCTTCAGCGCGTACTGAGTGAGTGAGCACCTTACTCTGTAGTGGAAAATGCAGGTTTTATGAAGATGCTTAATGTAATTGAGCCCCGTTACAATATTCCTTCACGAGCCCATTTCAGCCAGACCGTAATTCCTGCTTTGTTCCAAAAAACATAAGCCCTATAGAGAACCAATTGAGTAAAAGCACACTCAATATAAAGAGTTATAGAGTTCCATATAAAAAGTTACATCTTTTTATTTGTTCATAACTACTACAACAATATAACATTTTCATTTTTTTTATAAGGAGCTGTTTTTGTTTTATACAGTATGCTGCTAAGAAAACACCATAGAAGATGGGTAAAGAATAGCTCCATCATTGTTCAATGTAAAAAAACTAAACAAAAAACATACGTTGTTAGTTTTAATAAATATTTTTTTCTTTTTAAAAATCAAGGAAATGTATCTGCAATTTTTTTCTTTTTGCTGTATCTAAAACGTACCGAACCGAACCGAGACACCAGTGAATCGTATCGAACCGAACCTTGAATTTTGTGAACCGTTACACCCCAATATATATATATATATATATATATAAATATATATATATATATATATATATATATATATATATATATATATATATATATATATATATATATATATATATATATACTGTATATACTTATATATACTTGTATATACAATATATACAGTATATACTTTCACATTACTTGCATATTCACACAGGAATAATAATAATGTTGCACAATTAATTTTATATATATATATAATTTCTTCCAGTACCTTTTTCCACTCTGAAATATGTCAGACTGCAAAAGTAAAATGGGGTTTTAAATATTTAAAAATCACTTGAAACCAGAAACAAACACTTAAATTAATCATGCATGAAGCTTCATTTGAGCGAACAAATTAATCATTAGTTCAATTAAATGAATCAATTAAACTGCTAATTTTCAAGAAGCACTCTTTTCCCGAGTCTGTAAAAACAGCTGTAGGCCAGTGATGTCAGTGTGTTGACGCTGCAAGCAGATTTCCAGAGGATGCATCATTACAATTAGCATGATGAGGGCCTATGGGGGGAATAAGAATAATTAAGATGTTTTTCTGACTGTTTAGGTCAGTGTTTGTGAAATTTGATAGACTGACTCTTGTATTCCCTCAAACCACACAGTTTCACACTGACTAGGGAAGCTACTGTGGGGAATCAGTGGGAGATGTCATTAGATTAATGTTTGCTGTCTGTATAATTACACATAATAGTCTGCCATCATTTATGGGGTTGCTTTTTCTCTGATGTGTCTAATGTATGCTTCTATGTTGTGCCATGCAGCAAAGCCTGTAGAGAAACTGCACTAACGCAATTAGCATTTAGTAATGGAATCTTTACATCAAAAAAATTATATTTACATATAATATGTTAAAATATTTCATAAAAAATGAAACATGCCTTTTTCTTCTTCTTCTTCCCCCTTTTTTTAAATCACTAAATATTTATTTTAAAGGAGTATGCAATGTAGTAGATCTACTAGATTCCTCTGGATGTGAGATCAGATGTGTCATCAGAACAGTCAATATTGTAATATGCATGCTAATAAGCAAGAAGTTAATAATGAATAGTGTTCCCTAATCTAAAGTGTTACCAAGAAAGTAAATATGTTCTATTTTGATATAATGTTGTCTTTAAAGATCAGCTTGAAAAAAAGAAATGAATGATTTGCATAATTAAAATGTTGTCCGGTCCACACCAGGACTCTATTAAAGTACTCTCCACTCTTTAGCTTATAGATAGTGAGATTCATTAAGGAGAGAAATAAGCTTGTAAAACTAGTCAACCATTATCTGTATAAATACATGCAAAATGGTGCTGCGCAGAGCTCTATGAGAACAACTGAGAGCAGATTCGGCCTTCAGTTCAGAACACACATGAAAATCTAAGACTTTGTCACAAAATACAGCGGTAACAATTCCTTAAAAGCCATGAATGACATATTCCTCTGAGACCAACATGCTCATTAGTGCTAATGGGATGAAAAGAAGGCCAGAAAAGATATAAACTGACATTTTAGCTGGTTTAGCCTGCCCTAAAAAACAATTTCTCTCTCTCTCTCTCTCTCTCTCTCTCTCTCCCTTCCTCCCTGAACCTTGATCAAGGATACTCACTGAACAGGAAAATTAAGACGACAGTCTTGAAATAACACAAGCCACCATGCAGCATCAAACATTAGCTGAGCAGGAGTAATTGAAAGGACATTTAGGAAACCAAAATTAGATATTTTTTTAGGAAGTTCCTCTGTCGATATTACTTCTGTATTTGGATTTGTTGAGTGCTAATGTTTGTTCAACTGAGTTTCAACTGAGACGTGGTTTATAATAGCAGCAAAAAAGTAGGAACTTCGCTAAACATACAGTAAATATTTGCTGTAAAAAGAATGTTTGTAAATAATATTTTGTCTGAATTTAACATATATTTTGTGTTAAATTTAAAGGGATGAGATAAAAACATAAATATATTAGGTTACACCAACAAAACTTCAGAAAGATCAGGTATAAATATTAAAATCCAGGAGAACCTGACCTGTCATCAGTAAACAATCAAAATATCATTCTGCTGCCTCAGTGGTCTGCATTCGTAAACACATATTTATTCTAAACAAATGTATGCTACAACTCTGGAGCAAGAAAGCCGACCTTTTTATTTTGCGATGTTTGCAATGAGCGGAGCGCCAGCACTCTGGGCACATGCAGAAGGCTGATAAAGTTGTTATTGGCAAATGTCCTTGGTGCTGGCGGAGCAGTGCTCAGTAATCCTTCTGTTGTCTCAGCACTCCTCCATTAGTCTCCCTAAACTCCACGACTCACTGTTACAATAAGAGGCTGCTCCTATGCTGATAATGCCGCCTCCATTCACCCTCAGATCTGTTCATTGGCAAATTGACTGCAATTATCATGGCGGCAGACAGTTATTGCCATATTTTATTTGCATGTGCAAGTCTGCAAAGTTTGAAAGGAGGGTCACTTCATTGTGTGCTTCCGTTGCTGCTACAGAGCCATGTGCATCGACTAAAAAATATTTCATCTTAAATTTTGAAACTTTACCTATGCTTAATTTATAATAATGTTTAATCTTGTCTCATGGAAAATGGTAAATTTATAATATTTTTTTCTAATATGAGTGGTTCGGATAGGTTTTCATAGAAAATTCGAGCATGGCACTGCTTCATTACGTCACGTCTGTAAACATAAAGAAGTTGTCCCAGCTACTAGGTCTCATGTTTTCTATACTGTACAGAAATTGAAATCTACATGCTAATACACACTCATAGTCATGCAATGCTGATGTTGTTAACATTAATAATTTGAGAATAAATATTAACAGTAATAATAATTTGCAGTGTTTGATGTGATATGAGCTAATCGATCGTTAGATCTAATATCCATTGGTGGCATGATTTTTTGTAATGCTTTTTTCCTCAATTGGTCAGAACAAAGTGTGGCAGACTTGTTACTTACTCACAATATATGGTGAATTTTTTTTTTGGGTCATATGTTCCAAGACGTAGGCTAGAATCTGTGATTACTAAGTACAGTGAATATCTACAGACACATTCACCTCAATACAGATTCATCTGCGCTGGATCACAACCCACGCATGGAACATAATTCTGCAAGGAACTGCAATTCCAGGTTTTCAAACATAGATAGTGACAAAGAGGCTAAACTTACAAATTGCAGTTGTGTTGTATGAAATGCCACAAGTGGGTAAAGTGTCACCAATAAGACCCACTAATACTAGTGTGTGTGTGTGTGTGTGTGTGTGTGTGTATGGTATAACAAATATGTCTATAACTATACACTAATGCTCAAAAGTTTGGAATCAGTAAGTATTTTATGCTCATCAAGGCTACATTTATTTGATCAAAAATGCAGTAAAAACTAATATTGTGAAATAAATGTAAATGTTAAATGTTTTATTTTTTATTTTAATGTACTTTAAAATATAATTCATTTTAAAGATCATTAGTTTAATCATAATCCTCAGAAATCATTCTAATATGCTGATTTACTTGCCTTTTTTCTGGATTATTTGATGAATATATATATATATATATATATATATATATATATATATATATATATATATATATATATATATATATATATATATATATATATATATATATATTTACAATATTTACTACTTTTCAAAAGTTTAGGGTCAGTATTTTTTTAAACACTTTTATTCAGCAAGGATATGATACGTTGATTTAAAAAAAAATGATAGCAAAGATTTAAGTAATTACAAAATATTTCTACTTTGAATAAATGCTGCTTTTTTTCTTTTCTTTTTTTTTCTAAAACATATTTTTATTGATTTATAAATTTTTTAATTGTCATTGTATTTGAGAAAGTTTCAAGTGTTTTACAGAGGGCAGATGTAGTCAAACAAAAAAGATATTGTGTGACCCATGACGTCAGCTATTTTATGGTGGTAAGAAAGGAAGAGCAAGGCTATGAAGACTTTTTCAGAACATACCTGACTAAGATTTGAATGCATAGCACTACATGTCACAGCGTTAAGTCAACTGTAATCAGCTATGAGAATTGATACTGAGACCGTTTCCCACAGTTCAAAATGGAGCAGTATTGCATCGAGATATTTCAGTATCATCTGTGTCCTTTGCAGTTTTGTAGTTGCCCAAACAGAATGCTTGAAAGATATCTACACTTATGTGTGAGATGAGGAATATTTAAAAAGACAGAGAGATCTTTTTCATCACAGGCAAAGCTTTTTCTAACAGATGAAATAAGTAATCTTGGACTTTCTACTCTCCATCCCTGTATTCATATTTTTTTTTAAAGAGAAATGCTTTTTATTGGCTCATTGGTTCAAAATAACCTGACAAGACATTTTAAAAGACTGATATTTTGGAAATTTTGAGTTTGCATCTGCTGCATTGCCTGCATTAGATCTAGACGAGATTTAAAATCTAGAACCCACTTTATATTAAGTGGCCTTAACTAATATGTACTTACATTTTAGTTAATAATTTAGTACAATGTACTTATTGTGTACATACATGTTTTTGCATTGTACTTATATTTAAAAAAAAAAACTACATGTAATTACATTTGTATTTAATTTATGTAATTACATATATAATTACACTGTTGACCCATACTTTACACCTTATCCCACCCTTAAACTTAGCCATACCTCCAACCCTCTCCCTTACCTTACCCCATCCCACCTCAATAGCAGCAAAAGTGTTTTACAATACAATATGAACACAATAAGTACATTGTACTTATTTTTTATGTAAGTACATAGTAGTTAAGGCCACCTAATATAAAGTAGGACCAAAATCTATGTTCTCTCCCAAACACAATCAAGACATGCTATCTACATCATCATGAGCAACTGCTGAAAGCCAATGAAGAAACGGAGGTGTGGATATGTGCATATATACAGTATATATACAGGTCAGCTCTTAACCCCTTTACTTGTCACTCCCTTTTTCAGCATGGAGACACAAATAACATACCAAACATTAAAAGGTTTCTGCTCATGAGTCTTTCTTACTAGGTACCAAATCAACATATGTTCACAAAGCTTACACTTCAAAGTTCACTGTTCAGGAATCAGAATCACTAAGACAGTAATTATATGCTAGTACTTTATACTACTACTTTATATCATCCTACTTTCTATCATAATTCAATCCACTCATTTATTTCTATTGTACTACTAATAATAAACATTCCCTGCCAGTCAAATAAATTGTGAATTGTGGAATGTAAGGGCAATGCAGACACTGAGCTCTTGACAGACCTTGGAAATGCCCACAAATTATTCAGTAGGACTTGACTTAAGTGTATCCTTCATCTGACCTCAAATAAAAGGGCATGGAAGAATATATTAAAAAGGCCCTTGCTTTAGGTTTGCATACATCTTTCTATCATCATGTGTCGTCTTTTGGTAAACCTGAGGACAGAGGACTAAAGCTCTGCATAGATTATGAAGGTTGAAATGCAATAACTATAATGGGTTTTTGTTCCATGCCATACTGTACATCTAAGGAGAGAATACTATCTGAATTAGAATTGAGGGAGAAATAAGTGGAAAACTACTCCACCATCACACATGGGCAACTGTTGTTTAACCTCTATGTAACCTCACTATGACTTCTCTTCTAATTCGTCCTCCTCTATACCATCAAATCCAAAGTGAACCACTTTTGACTATTCTAGCAACATTTGTATTCATTTCTCTCTTCTGTTTAAAACTCTCAATAAATGTTGCTATGCAAACTGACAATGGAATTAAAATCACATTTTGCAATTATTATTATTATTATTATTATTATTATTATTATTATTATTATTATTATTTATGTATTTATTTATTTATTTTATTTGTATATTTCAAAACACTACCAAAGCTGAAACATTCCACAAACCCACAAAGTTCATTGCAGGCCAAACCCAGCAAGGGAAATCTCAAGGCTAATTGTGCCATGTGATTATATACAGTATTTCATTACATAGATCAGTGGTTCTCAACTGGTTGCAACACAAAAATTAGGTGCTGGGGGAGGGAGGGGATCAAATACTCAGCCTCTTTTCCTTTCAAACCCAAAATACTTTAATTCATCTTCTGAGCAATAATGAGGATATTTATGAAAATCTCTAATCATTTTTTTTTCTCATCAAAATTAACTCGTTAACTCAAAATTAACAGAGAAAACTCTAACCATATCTTTTGTTATTGACATCAGTGGGTGTGCATCCAATCAGCAATACAATATTATAGTGCATATTCATCTCTGGCTTTGTAGAAGGCAAGGCTTAATCTATTTTGAATAGAATGTTTGATTTTGGCTTAAACAGTGTTTGTAGTTATGTAGGTTTTAGTGTCTTAGGAACTGAGAAAAAAGAGCTTTAATGCGATGCAGGCTGCCTATGGAGTCAGTATAATGTTATTCCCTCAGGACTGAAGCTGACTCTCAATGCATTAATCTAGTCTGGGATCAGACTTTGGGAGACTGGCAAGTGCCTCATTGATTGGTTATATCAATTTCCATGTCAGGTACTGTTCTTGTTATTGCAGCAGAAGCAATTAACATCTGCACTGGCCGTTGAATAAAGTGGACAGGGTAAAAAGCAGCTAAAACTGTGATATTAAATTTTTAATGGGTAAATCAAGCCAAAAATGTGTTTTGTAGCAGAACAACTATTGTTTTTAATGGTGAAGAACCAAGAGGTATAAGTCACAGGTTATTAAGTGTTTTTTTAATGAGATTCAAGATTAATGTTTATTGTTTTGAAGAAATCACTTTAGTTTACTTCTGCACAATAGGTTGTTCATTACTAGTGAGCATGTTTTAGCTGGTAGATTGTTCAGTACCATACTACTAAGAGGTTAAATAGGATCAATAAACATTAAATAAAATTTCAGCTTCCTAAAATCAAGTGAAATAAGTCTACGCCCAGGACGTTTATATAATACCTGGAGAAAGCTATCTGTTTCCATTCCCATTCATGCATCAGATCCCAAACACAGCTGTATGACTGGTGTATGCAGCTTCAGAAGTACGCAGCCTGAATTCTTTTATTTTTGTATGTGTGCACTAAGGTTTCTGAAACATTTACTGTAAATTGCAAGTAATGACTGTGGAGTAGCAAAAAGGAACAGTTTTATGAAAGGAAATGTAGGTTGCCTGGAGTCAGCAGTTCCCCAGCACTGAGGAGTATCTAAATGCAATAATCTAGTCTAAGATTCAGAACCATTTGGCAGACTGGAGAGTGCTTCATTTACTTGGATATTTAAATGATCATGTACACACTGTTTTTGTTATTACAGCAAAAGCAATTTACATCTGCATAGTAAAAACTGACCACACGGATAAGGGCAGCTAAACCTTTACATTAGAGATATAATTAGAAAGATAAATCAAGCCAGTACTTTGTAGAGGAATGTCTTGGTTGGAAGGAATGGAGAAGTCACATTGGTGACCGACAAATTGGGATTTTGCTTATCAAGAGCATTCTACTTTTAATGTAAACTAAACAAGCTAATGGACACTGCCATGTGATGATGGCATCCTGCTGCCACTGATTAGAGCGTGAGCATTAAATGCAGCAGGTGCAACTCATACCAGGTTTTGCTGAGGAGCCGAGCCAGTGACCCAGCCACTCAGCAGTGGTACAGCAGCAGTGGCGACAAGATGTGACGTCTCCTTCAGGGGATGAGGGTTACATACTATAATATTCCTTTTCAGTCGGTCACTCTCGAGGTCATGTCGGTGACCAACAAATTGGGAAACACAAGCTCTGAGGCTATGCCATGGACTTTAAACATATAGGATCAATTTAGTATCTACATATGGAAGCCTTCCCATTCTGCCAGCCTCCATAACATACAAAGAGCTGATCTGAAGTCCTAAAGCTTTGTGTTCGGTCTACGTATCATCTCAAGGCTCAGACAGGACAAAACAAAGCTAGAGCTGGGTCAGAACCTAGTAGGAACCTTGGGTACATAGCTTGGCTAGGGGCTCAGGATTACCTGGAAGTCAGCCGGCCCAAACTCAAGGCACAAATTGTCAACCGAGAATGCATGCAGGTCCTCTACCCTCTTGACGGAAGTGAGGGCAAGCAGAAGCAGAGTTTTCATTGATAGAAACTTCAGCTCAATTTACTCCAAAGGCTTAAACATGAGAGTATAGAGGGGGTCCTGGGAGAATTTAACTTTCTGGCCCCCCTAAGGAACCTGATGACCAGTTCATGCTTCCCTACTGACTTCCCTTCCACTGGGTCATGGTTAGCAGCAATCACAGCGACATATACTTGAAGGGTGGAGGGTGACAACCTTTGCTACAACCCTTACTGCAGAAAGAAAAGCACGACCCTGGTCAGGCATTTCCAGAGGGTCTTCTCTGTGAGAAGAACACCACTTGACAAACATCTCTCACTTCAAGGCGTAAGCATGTCTTGTAGACTGTGCTCTCGCCGAAGTGATGGTATCAACTCCTTCCTTGTGTAGGTCACCTCCTTGTCCCTTTCAGTAGCTAGACATGAAGTTTCCAGAGGTCTGGACGTGGGTGCCTCAGGGTGCCCCATCTCTGAGTCAGTACATCCTTCCTCAGAGTAATCTGCCAAGGAGGGGCTGTCATGAGGAGTCAATAGGTACACTTGTCAAATGCAATGAAATAATAGATACTGTGGCTTAATTTTCAACAGAAAGAATGTTAATTGAAGAAAAGGAAAACAAATCTGTTGTTTCAGATGGATGTAGTGCGGGTTTTTTAAAGGATTTTGCACATGAATTGGCTTGTGTGTGGCAAACAAGCTTCAAGCTTCAGCTGACATTCATACTCTACCTGCGTTATGGTAGACAACTTATATAAAAACCACTACCTAAAACTAAATGTCCAAAAGAATACAAAGATTTTATACCAATAACCCTTACTTCAGTAATTGTCAAATGGTTAAAGATAAACTTGATCCTTGGCAGTTTACCTATAAGGAAGGTTGTAGTACTGAAGATGCAGTTGCTTATTTTGTGCATATCATTTCAAAACAGTTAGATAAATCCAATACAAATGGGAACTTTGTTTATAGACTTTTCGTCAGCATTCAGTACCTGTGATGGTTGATTACGGAAAGTCTGGAAGCAGATGCAAGTTAACAGTTTTAATGATAAGAGATGAGTATGAATACACAAACAAACAATGATGCTGAGATGACGACACTCCGTGGTGGTGGTGAGGAGGTGAGAAATCCTGATGGTGGCGGAGAGAAGGTGAGTAATCCAGATGATGACGGCGTGTAGGCAGCAGGAGAGGATGGCAAAGGAACTGCGGGGAATAGAGCCGAAGGTAAGTGTCCGTGGCTGAGTGAACGTGCGGAGAGTGGATGAGGTTCAAGGGTAAACACAGACATCCAAACGCATACAACACTAAAGCCAGACGAACAGGGAAACCACATTAAACAAATGACAACGATCTCACAAACACAAGACATGAGACAACCAATATATAGTGGATGAGTAATGAGTGGCAGATGCCCACAAGCTAATCAGTGAAACACACAGATTTCACCACAAAGTGCAAACACCCCGAGATCACGGTTTACCAACCGTGACAATACCATAAAGGATGACATATTGGTGTCAAAACTTGTACAGCTGGGTGTAAATCCCTATTTGATTCATTGGTATATCCCATTTCTCACTAATAGAAAGTTCAGAGAGTCAAAATGAATAAAACTGTGTCATCTGCTATCATAACAAATGTCGGAGCACCCAGCGCTTGCATCAGTTCTGCCATACTTTTCACCTTGTATAAAGGACTGTCGAACTGACATGTTAAATAAGTTAATTTTAAAGTATTCTGACGACACTGTTTTAATATGTGTGTTAAATGACAGAGACTGTCCTGGGTTTCATCATGAGGGCGTGACTAAATTGGTAGAATGGTGCGAGAACCATGATCTTGTCATCAATACAAGTAAAACAGAAGAGATTATATTTGGGTCTACATCTGATACTAATACAATGCATATTTTTATTAGGAGTGATGTCATCATTTAGGAGTGATGACTGACAATATGTTATCATGGAAAGATCATATTGATTCTCTTTGTAAAAGAGTAAAGCATGTAATCTACTTTATGCATCGTCTTAGGTCATTCAGAGTAAGAAAGTGGATTATTCTGTTGTTCTTTATGTCTGTGATAATGAGTGTACTGCAATATTGCAACTAAATTTGGTATAGAAGTTTGTCTGTTATGCTAAAACAAAGTTGTTCAATCAATTGTAGGATTGAAGGTCAGCTCCACGAGAAGCTATATGATTCAGCTTATTATAAGAATTGGTCCCACTTTATATTAGGTGGCCTTAACTACTATGTACTTACATAAAAAATAAGTACAATGTACTTATTGTTTTCATATTGTGTTGTAAAACACTTTTGCTGCTATTGAGGTGGGGGTAGCACTTTATTTTACAGTCCTGTTCCTCATGTACATACTATGTACTTATTATAGTAATTACAATAACTATGTAATAACTATGTAATAACTAGGTACTAACCCTGAACCTACCCCTAAACCTAACCCTACCCCATGTAGTTACCTTGTGTTACCAGAACTTTCTTAGATAAATACACTGTAAGTACACTATAAATACATGTTAGTACACGTACTGTAAAATAAAGTGCAACCGAGGTGGGATAGGGGTAAGGTTAGGGAGAGGGTTGGAGGTATGGGTAAGTTTAAGGGTGGGTTAAGGTGTAAAGTATGGGTCAACAGTGTAATTATAAATATAATTACAGAAATTAAATACAGATGTAATTACATGTAGTTTTTTTATATATAAGTACAATGTAAAAACATGTATGTAAACAAGCGCTATATAAATGCAGTCCATTTACCATTTACCATAGTTAAGGCCACTTAATATTAAGTGTGTCCTAAGAATTTGTTAAGACTGGCTAATAATACATTTTGAATTATCACCATCAAACTGGAGGTACAGAGTCCCAAGATTTAATAAAGTTAGGCTGAAACATTCTTCTGTGCATGAGGCAATCCGAGAGTTGAATAAGAAACTTAATAACCATCAAGAGTATTGTGAACAGTGTGTAGTTGTATAAGTGTAATAGGAGGGTAAGGTATAATGTAAGGTTTACGGGAGTGTAATGTATAATGTGTTTTTGTTCTAGTGTGGATGAAGTGCATGTTATTGCTTAAAGGATGTTGATTGTTGTAAACATAGATACTGTGATGCAAGAAAAATTTCAGACTTGTCTGACATTAAAGTGCTATATCAAATATCATATATCAAAAGGCACCACGAGCAGGGCCTGCTTCTTGCTCCTAGGTGAAACACATACTTGCGAAGGCCCTGTGGCCAGCTGTGTGCCAGTGTGTCTGTGTCAAGTGTTCCATCGGTCAGGGAGTAAAACAACGGCCAGTGAGAAGTCTCTGTTGACGATAACAGGTCTGCCTGAGTGGCTCCAAAACGTCTCTAAATCAGATGGACCATCTGGGGATGGAGTCTCCATTCTCCTGGGAGCATAGCTCGTGTCAGCTCATTGGTTGTGTGTTTGAGCAGTGAATACCACAAAGTGACCTTAGAACCTTCTGACTCCAAAGGAGGAGGTGGTAGGCGAGTTGCAACATGCAACAGGAGCATCGGTGTAACTTGGACCCAGTGAGTGCCGCACTGCCACCGCTCTCCCACCTAAGGACTTCACCATGAAGCCAATGCTGAAGCAGTCTCATAAGAAGCAGCCCCAGCGGTGTAACTGCCACTGCAGCTGCCACATGCCCCAGGAGCCTCTGAAATTGTTTCAGTGGGAACGATGTCCATCCCTTGAATGAATTCAACCAGTTCAGCACCAGCCACACAAATTCCTCTGTAAGGTGTGTTGTCTGTTCGAACGAATCCAACTCCATACCAAGTAAAGAGATCCTCTGTTTCGGGGAGAGTTGAGCCGAAGGCCCAACCACAGTAGAGTAGTCAGGAGTGAAACGATGTGATCGTTCGGCTCTGAAGCAAAAAGCTGGTATGTGTAGCACCTGCTGTCTTTTTATGCTCACGTTGTGATCAGTGGCAATCCTTACATGCTGATGTCAATTAGCATATTTAGTTTAAACTCAAAGTATATTGCTCTCTCTGAGTGAGATCCCAATTTGTCGATCACCAACATGATGTCGGGAGTGACCTACTAAAAGAGAACTGCTATTACTTCTCATGGTGTAGCACTAAAGAGAGCTGACAAATCCTCTAGCAGCTAAAATAAGGTGAAAAAGTGTTTATGTTGATAAGCAACTACAAAGGAACTGTTATAAATTAGTCAAGTTCATTGTTTCGAAACATTTAAGCATTTTAGTTAACTCCTCACAGTAGGCCATACATTCCATTACAAGTGAACATATTTTAGCTGTTAAATCACTCATTTCCACGTGTAATCAGAAGCCACTGAAAGGTTATCTATTGCCAAATTAACTCCACAGACCTCATTTTGTAAGTCAAAACCTTCTGGTCCACTGGAGCCACACTGTGACTCAGAAGACAAATTTCATACACAGTGTTTTCATGTGCAGAGGGAAAACAGACAACATTATTTTGATTATTACTTTTTAATGAGCCATTTATTGGTTAGGTAATTTAAAAATGTCCCATTTCTTTGTTTAGCATTAAGGTTTTAACAAAAATAACCCCGGGTCAAGAGCGCTGATGATTAATAAGCAAAGCATAACTCTTGGAGATATAATGGAGGGCTGTCATTAGATTCCCCTCTTTCACTAAAGAACAATGATCCATGGAGGTTCTAACGATAATTGCAATAGCTGCAAAGAATTTCCTCACTCATGGGAACCATCATTATAACTTCAAAGTGTGTATTTAGGGTTGCATTCACAGAAGAGGAAACACTATCAGGCTTTAATTGTAAGGCAGTGATTATACCTTTTTACACAACCATGGGCTATCTGCAGTAGAGCGATATAATAAACCAGGGCTCTTGATTAGTCTTTTTAAAATCAACTCTTCTCTTGTCAGATTCTAAGTAATGGTGAGACTTTGCATACATTTTAAATACCTTAATTATGTTGATTTAGAGACATTTCATGATTGTGGATTGTGCAACGCACATAGAGGCTACAAACAGTAGATGCCATTAGCACATTAAACAGACATACTGAATCTTGATATTGATATTACAATCACCAATTCTAGATAGTTGCTCTAAGTTTTTTACATGTTTATTGTGTTGCAGATTTGTGTACATAGACTAATTTTAAGGTTAATGTTGATAGCTTACAACAGAGTCCAGATAGGAAATGTATACACAAATGATCTGTATAAAGAGACCCTAAACCTACCACTCTACTAACACTCTATTGAGAATGTGTTAGACAGAATGTGTAAAAAAAAAAAAAAAAAAATAATAATAATAATAATAATAATTATCACCCCCTGGGTCTTTGGCAAGCATTTTGTGTACATTTCTGGCATAAGGGTGTGGTGCATAGTGGCAAATGTCACCCTGAACTGTATTACCAGATATTTAAATACAGAATTGTGAGTGCTATTTGGTCAGTCAAAACTTGCCACAATGTTAACCCTTAAGGCGCCAGGGTTTTTTGGAATTTTTTTGTGTATTTTGACATCAAGATTTCAAAAGCTTGTGGCTTGAAAGGGCTTAAAGATAGAGATCTACTGTCAATAAGACAAATGTTTGGCATGATCGAAAGTTTATGTGGGGTGTAAATATACTAATCTAATTTGCATATTATGATGTCACCAGGGGCGGCTATCTCAAATTTCATAATATTCAGGAAATATTAGATACTGAATTGATGTTTGAACATATTTGCATGTTTTTGTGTGTGTGTGTCTTTATCCTCATTCAAAATTATCAGAAAAGAGGAAGCCAACAATAAAACAGGAGAAAGTACGAAATTATTAATATATCACTACCCAGATAGCACACTTACGTCTGCAAGATGTCTGTTAAAGATCTGTTGATCTGGAAAGCATCTGCCATCTACAAACGTCTGACAGACGCCTTTCAGATGTCAGTTTTATATACCTTCTAAATCATAAACATCTAAAAGACATCTAATTGACATCTATCTGACATCTAAAAGGCAGTGTTGGGGAGTAACTAGTTACATGTAACAGCATTACGTAATTAAATTACAAAATGAATGTAACTGTAATTAGTTACAGTTACTAAGAAAAAATTAGTAATTAAATTAAAGTTACTTATGAAATTTTTAACGATTACAAAGGCAATTACATTTGAATATTTACACACATCCACATACAGATTTCACTGATTTCTTTCCCAAATTGCACTGACTATTCTGAGACATACGCCCTAATAATTTCCGGGATGCGGAAACACAGTCTGGTTCGTAGAATTCAGTCATAAAAACGGAATGCCTAACACGGACAGAATATGCCACATTTTGGATGACTAAATCAAAAGTAGGTCAGTACACTTGAATCAAAACATGACATGGACTAGTGTCTGTGAATATTAAGCCCCAAGAATGCAATATATGACTTGCACATTCTGCAATTCCCGGTGGCCTGGCAGCCGATTTGGCCCACTATTTTAATATCATTATTGTATAATTGCCTGTCGAATGTACTAAAGCGATAATTTGCGAATCCGCCATTTGATAATTCAATCTCTAATAAATCATGAATTGTTAGTCTTGACTCACGCGCTCTCTGCGCCTCCGCAAACGGTTTGGATCAGACTCAGAGTAATCAATGCGAGAGAGAGAGAGAGAATAGAGTGGACTGTGGAAACACACAGCTGGAGCAGAGAAGGAGAACTACTGTTCAGGGTTTCAGGTCAGTTTCATCTGTAAAAATGCTTTTTTGTCTTTGTTTTTTATTTATTTAATCAAGCAGCAGCAATACTATATCATTTTTATCTGTTGTAATGTTACAGTAGTAATTTAGCTGAAAAATAATCAGATTTTTTGGGGAAGCTACGGCAGACAACAACACAAAAAACCTTACGAAAATTAACATTATATTATTTTACTATAAATACAGAGAAAATGGTTACTATTGTTTAATTGTGGTAACCAAAAATGTAAAATTATTTTACAAATGTATTTATTTAAAAATAAATACAAATCCATTTGCAAAACAAAAAACAAAACAAGGTTATTGTACTTTTATACAGGCCAATAAAAAGCATGGTCAATTTTTGTAAGGGAAAAACATGACTAGTGTAAAGTATTAGGATTTTTCTATAAAGATATTGTAGTATTGTAGAGTATTGTATTGTAAAGTATAGTTTTGTTCAATCTTGAGTATTAAAGTCATGAGAGAGATAGATAACAGGGCAAAATAAAGAGACTGAAGAGAAAAATGGAAGTGAATGTGCAGTTCAGGAGAGAACTTTTAATTATTTTGCATGTCCCCAAATTAAAGATTTAAACCTTTTTTTATGTCAGGTCCATACAAAAAATAGTATTGTCCATGAATGTTTGTATGAGTCTGAATTTTGCAGAGGGAATTTTTTTTTTTTCCCAGTCCGCCCTTCCTGTAAATTAATGGCAAAAACATGCAGTTTCATTTAATACACATAGGCCTACTGAAGCTTGCAGTGTTGTCAGCCTCTGCCGCCTCAATATAGGAGTACATGAGCACATAAACATAATTTCTAAAACTGCTCTGTGTCACGTCATGCATTTTACCTATCATATCATATACAAAGAGACAGCAGTTTAAAAAAACACCAATGTTTCAGGAGTTTATTATACAGGAATGACACATGCTTATTAGATAACTGTATTTGAGTTGATGTATATGTTTTTATTTATTATTATTTAATTTTCACAAATTAAGAAAAGTAATCTAAAAGTACTCAAAAGTAATTAGTTACATTACTTTAATAAAGTAATTGAAAAAGTTATTCTAGTATAACATTTTAAACAGGGTAACTTGTAATCTGTAACCTATTACATTTCCAAAGTAACCTTCCAAACCCTGCTAAAAGGAGACGTCCAATAGACGTATTGCAGATGAGCAAACAGCCTTAAAACTACATCTTGCAGATGTAAATTCAAATGTCAAATAGACGTCTCCTAGATGTATGTGTGCTATCTAATAGTAAAACACATGTGGACAGTAGCCTACTTTTTGATCAGTTCATCAGTAATATTCAGGAAATAATAGATATTAAATGGATGTTTGAACTTATTTGCAAGGTTTTTTTGTATTTGATTGTTGTTGTAGTTGTTTTTTTGTGTTTTTTTGTGTTTTTTTTTTTTTTTTTTTTTTTGTATTTTTATTCTCATTCCAAATGATCAGGAAAAAAATGAGAAAAGTATTACATTATTACTATATTACTTTGCCATAGTAAAATACATGTGCCTATTTTTTGTTCAGTTGACCAGCTATCTGTCCAGTCAGGTATCTATGTGACACAGTTCGTAGTTCTTGAGAGTATGGTTCCTCTCATTCATTGCATGACACAGCACAGAGCGCACCTTCTCCACACAGACTGCACCTGTACTGTCTGCCGGGCGCGCATTAGATAGTGCCCGATCAGCAACAGCTCTCTTATGGACACTATGACCACGTTTACCTCTGCCACCCACATCCCCGTTGAGCAAAGGGTCATGAACACTCTCACCTTGCACGGCGGCACCATTGCGCTGCAAAGATGTACTATCATTTGACGGCCGTCATTTCCAAAAGGCAAATATTCCCCTTCAGAGTCAGAATCGGCAAACAAAATTTGCAACACATCCTTGCTGTACAACTTTGTATTAGCCATCTGGCGATTTTCTCTCATAAATCTCACCATTTACACTAACACTATGAAATGAATTGCTTCTACATCAATGACATGAGAGCTCACTTGCTCTGCTATTTCCTTGAACACTTTGAACAGAAACAATGCATAATGTTGGTCTAGAATCAAAGTACTACATGTCTGCCATCTAGTGGAAGGGAATACAAATGAGATATTACCATATAAGGAACTACAGTTTATTTTATTAAGGATGACGTCTTGTCACAATTTTGCGACTTTGACGCTTAGAGGGTTAACATGTTGTGGGTGATTGTCCAGTTTATGTGTAAGCGATGCTCCAAGTTTGACCAGTAGTATGTCGCCAGTTTGGCCTCATGCAGAGCTCCCCAACCCGAATTAGAGACATTTGTTGTGACCACCTTCCTTCTAGAGGTCAGTCCCAATGGGTCACCTGATTGAAAAAGGCAAGAGGTTTTCCAAGAGGCCACACTTCTGATGCAACAGTGGCTTACCCTGAGATGAAAACATCCCAGGTTCCAAGCATGGGACTGGACATGGGCTTTGATCCAGTACTAAAGGGGCCACTTGTTGCGCAGGTCCAGAGGAATCACAGAGGAAGCGAAGAACAGCCAGGGAGTGTTCTGGCATAATCCATGCCCGAATTCAGGCAGAATCACTAACTGTCCCAAGAAAGACCACTCATTGACTGGGAGACAAGGAGCTCTTGGCTAAATTAATTCTCAACGCATGGTGCCTCAGTTTCAGTCCTGACCAGTCGTCGAGGTAGTTCAGAATGCAGATTCCCATCTGTCTCAGAGGGCAAAGATCCACGTCTATGCACTTTGTAAAAATGTGGTGGGCCAGGGACAGTCCGAATGGTTAAAACTGTGTACTCATAGGTCACTCCCTTGAATGCAAATCTGAAGAACAATCTGTGATGTGGCGCTATCTAGATGCGTCAGTAAGCATGTTTCAGATCTACTGACTAGCATCTCATTGTCAAACACAGGAAGTCTGAGTAATGTGTCTAAAGTGAGGTTTTTAAGCAAATAAGCAAAATATTCATTCCCATAACAGAATATGAGCCCCTTTTCCTCGGGCACTAACATGTCTCCTGATATTATCTGGATATTCATTAGATGACAGCCTTTACACTTTGCATTCCAATGTGCCTCCAGTGTGAGTACTGGTCCCCGGCACTACACTTCTCGTTAATTGAAATTAAAGACAAGAATGTTTCTGTAACATAGAAACTACAAGCGTAGTTGGACGCTTGAACATTTTGAGTTTGTACGCTTCATTCGCGCATGAAATTCACTTCATTCGCCTGTAAAATTAACTTCACAACAGACACGAATTTGCATTTGGGGGGGGGGGGGGGGCGGGGGGGTCTGCCAGTTGAGTTCACGCAGCATTTTCAACAACCATTTTTATTCAGATAATTTTCTAAATATTACTGTTATTGTGTCATGATATGTAGTTTTAAAAGTATTTCATGTGAGAATGTAGTTGTTTTAACCTCAAATATGCGGTTTATTTATAAAGACAGCGTCTGTTTAAAAATGTGTTTTGCTGATTTTCGGAGGTTGTCTATTCACGTCTTTGCATTGACTTAACATTTAAATCACTCACGCCAGACTCTCTATTCGCGTCTGGTGTGAACGCACCATAAGAGTTGGATAGTGTTCTGTTTATTGTGCAGTAACGTTAGGCATAATATACAGTTACAGAGATTTGCACTAATTTTTATTATGTTTTTATTTCTATGCATATCATATGGAAGGCTGCAATCTATTGAGTTCAAATAAATACAACATTTTCTAAAATACTTATAGTATTTTTAATCATCAGTCAGTTAATATAAACATATTAAAGATGTTATAGGATGTAATAGCGTTATAGAACATAAAAAATAACGTCACAAGTTAATTTGCTGAGTAACTTATTACTTTTATAATGTGGTAACTGAGTTACTAACTCAATTACATTTTGGGAGAAGTAATTTGTAACTGTAACTAATTACTTTTTTAAAGTAAGATGACCAACACTGCCAAACACACATGAAAAGAGCTTTTACAAACTCATTGCAAGTGTTTGATTTAAAGTATAAACTATGATTTGTATTAAATTTTTTTTATTTTCAGTGCTTGGCTTCCTTTTTTATTTTTATGAATGGCTCCAATAAATAGGCTAATAAGAGACTATTAACTACTATTATTCCTTTTAATTATACAAATGCCTCATTACATCATCTACAAATTCATGAAACGGATGAGAGCTCATATAAAATCCATATACACTTGTTCAAAGGTTTGCCGCTGAGGGGCAATCTCAGTGAACCTGCATGATTCATGGTTTCACAGAGATCGCCCCTCAGCAGTAAATCATTGAAATTTCAAAACAACTATGACATAATGAAGCCTTGTTTACTGAAATAATGTAGCTTTGGCAGTTTGATACATGCTCCGAACCACCCATTGGAAACAAAAAATTCATAATGGTTTTAAAGCTTCATGAAGCAGTGTGGCGAAAGCATCCATCACTAGTTTGAAGTAGTTTTGTACTGTACCATGTCATCTCTGTGCTATTCTGATTGTCAGCTCAATCACTTAACTGTAACAACGCAAACACATAGAAAAGTCAATTATGGGTTTGTTCAAATTCTACTAATATGCACTAAATGCAAAACTTGGAAACCACACTTTACAGTATCATCTAAAACTATTTAGCTTGTGTTTTATACACAAACTATGAGCCTGATTCTTTTTAAAAGACAATTTCAGACAGCTCCAGCAAAAATCAATCAGTGGACCACATCACAGAGTATGTAACAGATATTTCTTTGAGCGTGCATGAGGAAAACCAGCTAGCACTACACAGGCATTAGTTTGCACACAGATGGTTTAGCTCATCATATAAAAGGCTCACACTGAGAGGTCACAAGGGAACCAGAATAGGGCTACCTCTGCTGTCAAATGGAGGTCACCAGGAGTTTGGCCCAAGATCTTGAGTGATTGGGCCAGCCAGCTGAGCAAAGCTCCAAACAAAGGCCCTTCAGACTGCTGCACATGGATCAGCAATGAAATCTCCATTGTTTTTTTAAACTGTGTCTGAAGCAGTGCCCTCACTGTTATGTCAATGTCTAGGCTTAATGCTGATTCATATACTGCAGAGAAAATCTCAGATTAGATCTAGATGGAAGGACTCGCTTTTAGCTCTGAAACTGCAACACTTTAACGACCAGACAGGATACAAAAAATTAGATAATGAAGTTTACCTCATTATTTTGAAGTTTTAAGAAAAGTTGCAAAATATTCATTCACATAACAGAATATGGCACTAACATGTGTTTTGAATCATGATATTATCTGACTATTCTTTATACACCTTGCATTCCAATGAGCCTCGAGTATGATCAGATAGAGAGTCAATCACACTTACTCGGCATACACTACATACATATAACATTTAGCATTTACTATAAATTTTCCATCGTTCACTGACTTTTAAACTTTGACTATAAAATGCTTACTGTTACTTTGAGAGACACGAAACAAAAATGTCAAAACTTGATCTACTTTGATCCTTCTTTTTAGAAACATTCCTAGAGTAAATGTTTCCATAAGGGAAAAGACGTGAAGAAAATAGGCGCAAATAAAGTTTTAAAGAAGCCTAGAAAATTCAGAAGAGAGAGATGTGAGTTCTTAGAAATTACTCCTCAAATGATTCTAAAAGTGGTCAAGTGTACTAATTTATGGGATATTTTGCATTAAACCAGTCATTTTATTTTATTCCATTTTTTGTTTTTTTCTAAAGAAAAACCTGCAGCACAGTGCAAGACTAAACATATGAAAATGTGTTGTTAAACTTACTATGTTGAGCACATTCTGCTAAAAGCAGAAATGTTCAGTGTTTCGTGTACTAGCAACATGGACTTATTTATCCATTTTTGTAACTCTCAGCTGTAATCGATACGATTTTTGTTTCCAATCATCTGTCCTTCAGTGCTGACCTTCCCAGGTGAGTGAATATTGTTGCAGAGATAGAAGGAATGCAGGGTGAGGTTTCCAACAAGCAAACGATAATGATTAGCCCATTGAACAGGTGGAGTGTAGATTAATTAATAAAATTTTCTTTGCTAGTATCAATCTAAATTGACATTGTGACAAACCACTACAGCAATAGCAAGGCTAGGCATATTTAGACCAAGAACTCCTGACAGCTTTTAAAACAAGGGAAAAGCCAAAAATTTGCTCCAGAAGCTCCTCTGAGAAATAAAAAAAGGCTAGTTTTAAAATTAATTCCAGTGATTTGGGGAAGGAAAAAGGGTCAGTCGAAGAAGAAGTGTGTAGTATAAGAGGATCAGCTGATTTCCATATTAATTGAAGGAGATGTGTGTGAGCCGGAGAGGTGAGAAGCTCTTGGCTGTGCGGCAACGTTATCCTCGGCTCCAGTAGTCACTAATGGCTGGAGTACCCAAACTCAGCATGACTAATAAGACACAGGGGGATGGAGAGGGGCTGCAGCACATCCTCTGAACACAGCTGCATCAATCACATGAAGGAAAAACAAGACAATTAGTGAGACCACAAAAGAAAAAGAACAACAACAAAATAATAATTACTTTACTAGTCCAAGGCAAAAACCTTACACATTGGTTGTGCTCCCAAAGCTTGCAAAAGTTGCTAATGCTAAATATAATAAGCTTTTGACATCCATATGGATATGTTTTGGTCTGTGCTGTATCACTTGCTGTTTACTCAGATTATTGGAGAACTGTACCTTTAGGCCATCACTGAACTCAGCAGCAGATCTGAGTGAAGTTGGTGCTGTTTTTAAAGTCAACCTGATATCAAAACTGAACTTGTCTATAGTTGTTGCCTATATTGTGAACTGATGGCCAATACTGAGTCAATGAGTCAATATTTTAGGCTGCAGTTAGATCATGTAATGTAAATCAGTATAAAAATTAGTTGTATTATCTCTTAATGGTATATATATATATATATATATATATATATATATATATATATATATATATATATATATATTATTACAGCTCAACAGTTATGAAATATGATCATAAAACACAGTTAACAAGGCCCTCAGTGGATCGTTGAAATATAAATCTAATTTATTATTCAGGAATTCAAAACATTGCATTTGTAAAGGAAAATAATAAGTATTTATAGGCTCTTGAAACCCCTAGGGTTTGATTCAGGTTTGGCCTTTCGTGGTGACATTTTACCTGAAAATCATATGTTTTCATATGAGTGAGATCATAGAAGAGTTTATATGAAATCACCACCTACAATAGTACACTATTTATTTTATTTATTGTTTTGTTTTACATTAGTACTATTTTTATTTTATTTTATTTTATTATAGTGACTAGACTGCTAATTATTTTATATTTTTATACATAGTTATGTTTTTGTTTTTCCCCTGACAATTTTCATTATACATCACACACCTGCCAATGAGGCTATTGGCTCTGAACATAATAAATAAAATAAGCCGTCATATATATTGTATTGGTTATACCAATCATTATAATTACAAAATGGCCATTGGCAGATGATTATTATTATTTTTTAAAAATGCATTAATGATTACAACATTTGCGTTTGTTATACACAATTCAACTGGCATCCACCTCTATGTTTTATTAGTTTTTGTGTTGGTGAAGGAGGATCCAGTTATTTCTTACAACACACAGTACCTATATTTCAGAGCAATAGCAGAGCTCTTCAACAGCCAGGCTGCGGTAGAGCTTGTAAATGGAGGATCATAACAGATGCGATAATACACAGCAGAGCCAGGGCTTAGCTATCTAATTTTCTGCATCTGATTGTGCATGACAATCCCAACGAGCCCCCATCATTGAACCCACTTCTATCAGAATCACCATCAGCTCTTGCAGTTGCTGACTCAATGCCCGTCTTGTCCCAAGATGCAGGAGACGATTCAACGTTCTTTCGCTTTCCATTTGATTAAAGCCAGAATAAATTTACCTCAGGGCAGTTACGCAGAAGGATTCAGAGACAAGGCTAGAGCAATGTTTCTTTTTTGTATGCGCAACCTTTTTGAAATGGGAATCTTTAGTTATTCTCTGACACCGGGAGATAAGGGTGTGTTATGAGTGATTTTTATTTTTTTTCTCTGACACATACTCTGATTACAGTTCAAAAGAAAGAGATTCTTCAAGCCCACTCCTAGTGAACCTTGATGTTTATCTTAAAAGCTTTGACTGAATATTAAAAGTAGTATTGATATGTTACACTGATACTTAGCAAAGGAAACTGAGCTCATTCGGGAGAACAAGAGTTCTCTGATCTGTTCAAAGCCATGATGAAAAAAATTATTATTAATGTGCTTTCTGACAATTTTGCAAACAACTCAAGATTGTATTATAAATGGAAAGCTAAATACTTGACACTATATATAATAACACAGAAACAGGCCCTTGATCTTTTCAACTTAATCCATTTGAAATAATCAAAAATAATCAAAAGGGGTAAAATAATTCACAGTCCAAAACTCTGGCTGCATAGCCTCTAAATGAATATTGTGGCCATAAAGAGTGATTTGCTACTATGATGTTGTCAAATAGATTTCCATCTAACCCTCTCAATCACAAAAAAACAATATATGAATGCTCCATACGGTATACAATAAAACCATAACAAGCTGTGTTTAAACAGACTTTTTAATGCTCTGTAGTGGAAGAAATGTGGCACACGGTAGAGAAACCAAGTCATTCTCTATCTGTATAAAAAAGTATTAATCACTAATAAATGCAGGTATATATACAGTTAAGAGGCTTAGTAGAATAAACTGATGTAGCTGCAAAATATGAATAAATAAATAAAGTAAAAGACTACAAATGTTACAGTATTTTATTTGTTTACTTTTTTATTATATCCTTTTCTTATCAAGTGCATTAGGCTTTTATGCTACAGTACATCTAGTTATTTAATCAATGTTAAATTATTTGTTACATTTATTGCATTACTTTAGTGTTCTGTGTTACCATTATGGTCTTTTGCATTTGTGTGAAAATTATCTTATGAAAAAGCTACTTGTGATAAGGTTTGATTCATCATGTGACTTCCTCATCACAACTGTTTTTGATGGTTCTCATAGTATTACAAATGAAAAGATATATTTACATTACATCAGTTAATGAAATAATTTTTATTTTATTTTATTTTTTAAGTTCTGGCAACCACAGCTGCTAGTTTTAAAATGCATAAATATAATACATTACAAAAGTTATAAATATTTAAGATACAAAATAAACAGAATTATAATGTTATATACAGCCCATGCTAGTGTACCCTGATTTAACAGAATTTCTTTTAGCTAAAAAAGGTAAAACTGAGTTCATAATACGACTTTATTACAGCTTCCCCCTCTCAAACTGTCATATCACTGCAATCAAAATAGGCGCTGAAATATCATGTAAGTAATGCATCATAATATTACACGGCAGCCCACCCTCAAGCATCAACAGATTCATTCCAGTCAACAGATTTACTCTCCTTTATCATTCACACTATTGAAATAATTCAAATGGCAGGTCAAGGAGCCTGGCTCGTACAAGTAAAAAAGCAGCTTTCAAAGTCAGGCCAATGTCATCATTTCACGTTTACCAATGGCTCATCTATCACCATTTTTAGCTTGTAGTCCTCTGTTTAAATTCCCCATTAAGGCAGCACATACCTGACGAGGAAAGGACTGGATTTCAAAGTGAACAGTGATTGGAGCTGTGGATCCAGTCACGTTAGTCGGTGGAGCTCATGAGGGAGATCTAGTTTTGCCCCATCATTGCCTGTCATCTTTCTACTTTGCAGAGAGACTATGAATAATCTAGCCATCATTCAGCACATTAATAAAAGTCAGTCAAACATCCTTTAATAAAGTAATTATTGAGGCATCTTTGGATCTCAGTCTATAACCCAATCACTGTCAAAGCTGATAGTATTTCTGGAGGCAAAAACTAAAAGCTGACTCAGTCTTTTGATTTCCTTCCAGAAAGGCACATTTCGGGAATCTGAAAGACAGGAACATGAACACTGCAATTGTAATTCAATTAGTATTCATTTTTGTGTATGCCTACCACATATTTACACACACCCCAATGCTAATAGTTGTGTCTATGTAATAGGGTTGTTTGCTGTACGCTTTAGCTCAGTGAAATCGAACAAATGTATTTTTACCAGAACCTTATTTAAAAAATACAAATAATTAACTGGGAATTGATCTTATTATTATTTGTATACTGCATAACAATATGGCACATCTACCAAATGTTTTAGTTGATTCAATCTGCAGGTTTCAGTCAACAAATTGACTCTACTGTGCTGTTCAGGCACTTCTCCCAGTCTGAGCTTCATAAATTATTCATATTCAAGTTAAAGTGAATAAATGCAGCAGTCTCTCCTATTAAAACATAATTTTTACTACCTTGTTTCAACCTCAGCATGCTCTTTGATGTACAAGCCTTTTCATTTCATGCAAAAAATAAAAAAATAAATAAAATGAATAAAAAAATAAGACAAGAAAAGCATTTCCAAGAAATGTCTCTGCATGTTGTACCATTCAAAAAAAAAAAAAAAAAAACATGATTATTACTTTTTATAAACAACTTAGAACATGTTAATTTCATCTCGAAGGGAAGTATTGTACATATAACTGCAGCTGAAACATCATCTCTTTACGTACAAAGTGAACTCTAAAGCATATACACATAATGGTATATAGCAATGATAAAGGTATATCTAATCCAAAGGGAATACAGCAAAGACAACAGCTGACATAAAGTAAGAGTTAGGACAAAAGTAAATGAGCAACATTTACACACAGTAAATCTGCAGACATTTTGGAAAGAGTGTTTGCAATGTATATCTGAGATGTAGACCTTTGTAAAAAAATAAAAAAATAAATAAAAAACCTTGTTAACAAATTTGGTTCCTGCAGACAAATAAGCACATTAGGTCTTGAAATGCATGTTAATAAATGCATGTTAATAGACCTGATTCTATCTATTGTGTCAAATAATACTGAGATGACAGATACAGTTTAAAAGCAAATTGTGGGAACTTGCAAAAAAGATTAAGACAAGGGGAATACAAGGATACAAACAATTCCAAATGCTTTATCAAATCCAATAAAAATAATAATAATAATAATAATAATAATAATAATAATAATAATAATAATAACAATAATAATAATAATAATAATAATAATAATAATAATAATAATAATAATAATAAATAAAGCTTACATTAATCAGACATTTATTTCATCATCATTATTATTATTATTCTTATTTGACATCAGCTACAACAAAACTGATGTCAGTTCTGAACATTCGAAAAGTCTTGTGATTTTGCCTAAACAATTTATGTGACTAATTTATTTCATTTTTATTAGATACAGTTTATTTGTCTTTGAATCAATGAAGTAATTTTTAAAAGCTAAAAAAAAAAAAAAAAAAAAAAAAAGTGTCTATAAAGCATTGTTTTAATATGCATTACTAATTTCCATTAATATTTAATGTCTTAAACAGTTAAATAAATGGTACATTTAGTCAAGTAATGATTTTTCACTGTTTAGGCACTACTGGCAATCTAAACATAATTCATTATTCATGCCAACATTTTTACGTGAAGAAATAGAGCAGCTCTCTCCTCTAAAACATTTTCACTAACTTGCTTCATTAGCTTCAGCATACTCTTTGATGTACAGTAAGGGCCTTTTCTTTTTATGTTTTCCAAGAAATGCCTATGTGTCTGGTGCACATTATCATAAGCTTTTTTAGCTCACCACATCAATGCAGATGTCTGCTAGAGTAGACATTCAAAGTGGAATTAACTGTCTACATAAGTATTTTTTACAGATCTTTACAAAATTGATGTCAGAGATGCAATATATGATGTCAAAATGTGACGTTGAGATTGCATAATAGCTTAATATATATACAGTAGAAAATATGCTCACCCGAGTTGACTGCAGATGCTAGATGCAACACTAACTTAGGGTTTTCAGTAGCATGACAGTAGTTCAGCTGTTTTCACAACAGTGTGGGTATTTTTCAGTAACACCCTAACTTTTCCAAAGCAGTGTAAGCCAAACACTACATCACTCTTTTCATCTCAGAACTGAGGGAATAATCAGATGCTTACCCAAAATGTCCTCTCTCTCTCTCCTTCTCTCTAATGAAATGTTGGAAAGTCAGATTAATTGTATTGAACTGGTTAACCCTAAAAGCTCCTTTCTCCCTTTCTTGTAGTGGCAGAAAGTCCAAATTAATCTGAGTAATTGATTCATAGTAGCCAGTGCGCTCTCTCACATACTGCATATAGAGTTATCAAAGTTAGCATAAAATCTGATTCATTTTAGTGAATATTTTCATCTTAAACAGTTCCTTTGTCTGGTATGTATATTCATGGCACTACCACAGCTCACTCACTTATCTGGCCTACCAACAGACACTACCAAAGGCTGTGAATATAGCAAAAAAGTTCAATCATATTACTATGAACTGGGGGACCCATACTCAGGATTCGTGCTCTGCATTTAACCCATCCAAAGTGCACACACACACAATAGTGAACACACACACACACACTGTGAACACACACCAAGAGCAGTGGACATCATTTATGCTGCAGGACCCGCGGAACAGTTTTGGGGTTCAGTGCCTTGCTCAAGGACACCTAAGTCAATGTATTGCTGGCCCAGGACTTAAACCCACGACCCTAAGTTTAGGAGTCATACTCTCTAACAGGGGCGTCCAACTGGGGGGGTAAAGGGTACCGAGTACCCAGGGCCCGAGGCAGGGGAGGGGCCCTTAAAAGTCAGTTTTCTATACATACATTTACATGCACATAACATTTATATAGCATTTATGTACAATTAAAAAAGTTCCTGTGCAAAACTAAACTTGTAGTTAGGCACTGGTTTGGTATAACAAAGTCATTTTCATTCTGTGCAGGGCCCCACCACCCCTCTCGAATCAATGTAAATGGTACGACCCGCAGTTCAGGTGCTTCAGCTGCGGACCAGCGGTGTATCAGTTAATGAGACAGGAGCATAGACAGTAAAATAAGACAGGAGCTGGAGTTAGCCGTGATATGAACTAGGAAGACAGGGGAAGAGTCATGTCTTTCCGTAAGAAAGAAAAATCAGGGGCTCAAAAACGAAAAGAAACGAAGATTAAAGAGAGAAAGGCAAATGAGGGTAAGCAGTTGCTCACTCAGTTTTTTGAAAAGAAAGGTGAGCTCCAAATGCATAATCGAGCATTGACATTGTTTTAACATAAATATCTACTCTTGGAGGAGTTCTCCCCAGAGTCAGAAGTTTACATGAAAACACTGTATATTTCCCTCCATTGTCAAAATCTAACACCCGCGAAAACACAGATGGTTAGCGCCTATTTTAGCGCATTGTTATGCAAATTAGCTCGCACACGCTGTTATCAGTTTAATGCACATCTTAATGATTGAAAATTACTTATTTTAAAACGTAAAGACTGAATGTCTAGTTTGGTGGTTAGTGTACCCTGTGATTCTATAGTCTGCATTTATTTTAAACAGACAAATAATCAGCAATTAACTTGTACTTAGCCTACATTTTAAAAAAGGTATTATGACAATAAAGGATATTTTAGCAACCATTTGAAGCCATATATTTCAGTTTCAGACCCTGCAGCAGCAGGCCCCTCATCATGGCCAGGTGAAAGCAGTGACCGCGAGGTGGATGTGACAGTAAGACAAGGTGAGCTTTTAGCGGAATTGCCTGTTTTAACACTTAGTAATTAGTAATTAAGTATTAAGAGTAAATAAGCAAAATGGGTACATTGTTATTGTAAAATTTTTTCCTACTATGGAAGTCAATGGGGTCCATCAGTCGTTTGGTTACCGACTTTCTTCAAAATATCCCACCCATTGGTATCACTATGGTATTTGGTACGGGGGCCCAGCAAGATGGTTTGTACCCAGGGCCCAAAATTTGGTGCTACGCCCCAGCTCTCTAACCACTAGGCCATGACTTCCCCATGCAATATGTCAAAATATGTCCAGCCTTCTAAATAAAAGAGCCATTTGCTAAATGTTGAAGTCATTGCATCACTACAGCTGCAGTTAGAAGCTCTGGTTGCCATAGAAACAGTCTATGAGACACGCTCTGAGACACACTCTTACACCATGCTTGTGTCCAAAATCTCCTCCATATCCTTACATAGGATACTGTTTGAGGGGTCAGCCATTTGTAGAAGTATCTGCAATAACAAGAATACAACTCAATGGCTAGAGAATACCATACCACACTCTGATGTTTTTGTCAAATGAATTCCCATGTCTCACCAGAAGATGGGACCTGCAGCTGATTCATTCATCCATCTTCTAGGCCACAGGTCCAATATGGGTACAGTATAATATCATACATGTATAAATACATTTTTAATTGATTATTAAATAGTTTAATTAAGGTCTATACTTGCTAGTTGTCATGTCAGAGTTCGAGATAAATCTTTCAAATTATTATTAAAAAATCATACAAGATATGCAAAAGCTGCAGCCCTTCAGGCATACTAATGGCGCTTTTCCACTGGATTGTATCACCCGGCTCGGCATGTGGAAGATTTTTATTAGTAAGATTCTAATCAATCAAGAATAATCAATGTGAATCAAGCCATTTTTGTTGCTAGTTGTTTTTCCATTATAATCCTATAGGTAATGGATATAAAAAGGAATATGCTTACGTGCTGGAATGTTCAGAACTGAGGAGAAACATATGGCCAGAAAGGGCCTTTCGTTATACCAAAACAAGTAGGGGCCTCTCCTCCCTAGGGAGGGATCAAAATTGCAAGCATAAGGAAAAGTTTGACTATTTGGAAACGCCCTGTATAGGGTATATAATGAGATGCAACCTAGCATTTCGGGAGATCTCCTTGCAAGGACCTCTCGGCTTTGTTTTGCTTGAAATAAAGTCTTTTCTTCTGAGAGAAAAATCCCTGACTGAGATCGATTCTTTGGAGAACCTGCAAAATACACCACAGATTTGGCACCCCAGATGGGACTGGAAAGGAGCAGAGTGGACGACTGCTTTTGAGCTGACTGATGAGCAACACACACACAGTGGTGGCCACCATAGAATAAGGTAAGCATTTTTGCTTATATAATTAGTGTGTGTTGTTGACTGGTCAGTTCTGAGTGGTAAGGACACTTAAAATCTGCTCTTCCAAATTTAGAAAAATAATAGGATATCCAAATTGAAAAAGGGGTTTTACTCCAGAAGAAATAACTGCATGCACATATTTGGGTTATTAATAGGAAGGCCTTGGAAGGCAACCTCGATTTAAGACAAATATGGTGTAGGCAGAAAGACATCGCATGCTGTGGGTCTGTGTTTATTGGATAGCTGTGCCAGGTAGGACAGTGATAAATGGATAAGCAGATTAAGGAATCGCGAGGAAAAGTCCCACGGATACCGCTTTGAGAAAGTATAAGTGAAATTCTCGAAGGACAGAAATAGGTGGGCCCTTAAGGAGCTCTAGGTAGAGCTGTGTTTTGTTGTATGGATGTATCTGTGTCCGGACGAATGAATGTGTAAACAAATAAATTCTGTGTTGGGTGGGTAAAAGTTGCGCACCATTCTTGGACCGTCACTTCAGGGTGGCTGGGTGGAGTTTGACGCAACTAGTATCCACTTGAGAGGGAATCGCGAGGAAAAGTCCCACGGATACCGCTTTGAGAAAGTATAAGTGAAATTCTCGAAGGACAGAAATAGGTGGGCCCTTAAGGAGCTCTAGGTAGAGCTGTGTTTTGTTGTATGGATGTATCTGTGTCCGGACGAATGAATGTGTAAACAAATAAATTCTGTGTTGGGTGGGTAAAAGTTGCGCACCATTCTTGGACCGTCACTTCAGGGTGGCTGGGTGGAGTTTGACACAACTAGTATCCACTTGAGAGGGATGAATGTATGATGAGCCTTGATAATAAAAGGACGATTAATGTGTGATAATCCCTTAAATAAAGGGGAAAACTATGCAAGAATAAGCACTCTGGCTCAATAAAGAGTGCAGAAAGTGTGAATGAGGTTAGGAAAATAGTATTAATAAAGTTTGAACCAAGATCTATAATAGATTTTTGCATTTTAGATGTCTGTGTGAAAGGGGGAAAATTTTGTGAGCTCAGTGCAGTGGGAGTGAGAGCAAGGGAGGAAGTTTCCACATTAAAGTTGTATTACATGGGTGGAGCAAGAGGTGCTCTCCCCTCCTGGACCATCACTTGAGAGTGATTAGGTTACAGAGACGGACGTGGCTGATGTTGAGAAAGGATAAGTGCAGGAGCCCTAAAACAATCAAGTTAACTGTATGAAGGTTGTTTTAGAGAAAAAGAAATACAAATGTTCCAAGAAATGGACTAATATAAAGATGGCAGATATGGTGGAATATAGAAATAATAATAAACTAATTAAAATAAGATATGCATTTATTATTTAATAACTTATATTAATAGATGAATTTAAAAGATGCACGTGCTTAAAACTTTATATCTAATATGTGAAGACATCTAAAATTTGTATCTTGTTATCCCTGGGACACAGTATGAAAGTTAATCCATTACAGAGTTTCAGAGATTGGGCTTGTGTAAATGTAAAAAATAAAAGAAATAACTTGTGCAATGTGGAATGAGAGCAAGATTGGGTGACCAAGTTAATAGACATTTTGATTCAAAAGCTATAGGCATTTTCCAATAGGAAGGGAACTAGTTGCTTAGAGAATTAAATTTAATTATTTTATTTACAGTAATAGGAATTATTTTATGTTGGTTAGGAAACATTAATTCACAAATACCAGATTATTCTGAATCATGTATGCAAATTTAGAAGAAAAATGATGATTGAAGTCCTTATTTTACCATATGCATGTCATGCTGTTATAATAGCAAGGTTTATTTTATTTTATTGCAGTATATTTAGATAATAAAGGTAGCTGATTTCTGCATTTCGCAAAGAAGAAAAATGCTTGCTATTTTCCTGCAATGAAGAATTGCTTAACTAACATAGAATAAGAGAACTGCTGTTTTCAACCAGAGGATTTAGTTTTATTAAGGGACCACTGAAAGAAGAGGTTGAAAAGTGAAAATTAGAAAAAGAGCTGATTGCTCAGAAACAATTTGGTCAGAAGTTACATAGGTACATTTGATTAATGCAGTCTTTGAGTGTTAAACTTTCAGATGATTTCTGGAACAGTGCCTTGACAAAGGAAAGCAATGAAATTGAGTCTGTCGAGGAATGGCAAAGCAGCAAACACAGCTGCAGAGAGAAGAAGAGGGAGGGGCTGATGGATGTTCCCCTCGCCTCCTGAAAGAGAAGAACACTTTTCAGCATGGAGAAAGACTGAATTAAAGCAGGAAAAGGTGAATCTTTCACTTGAGACTTTTCCTGAGGGTGAAAAGAACATTATGAAATGCAAAACTCTGGCAGAAAGCAACCAGAAGCCAGACTGAGAAGCAGAAAAACAACGGAGACCGTACGCCACAACATCAGGTCTTTGAGTGCCATCACAGACTGACAACCCAGTACAACAGCCCAGGCCGATGATGTAACCAGAAGGACTTCCATCCCTTCTGTGCACAGGTCCTGCATATTCAATGAACACCATAGAGACTACTTCAAATGTTAATTATTTTATTTAATTATTTTATTTACTATGTTTTACTCTTGATTATTCACTGGTCTCACAGCACTTCCTTAAATTCTGTGTTTTAACTAACTCTCTCAATCTGCTTTTCAATAGGTACCAATCCAGCCTCATGTCTTAAAGAAAAATAATTTTGACAGACAGAAGTGAGTACTTGACTCACCAATCAGATAAACATGGAGCTGGATTTGGCATAGTAAGACAGTTTCATTAAACAACTAGGGGAAAATGCACAACTAAATACTTGACAACAATGCTGAGCTCTTTGGGAAAGAAGAGCATATATAAATAAATAAAAAAGGTTATCTTGACGAACAATAGAAAAAATATATATGGTTGAAAAAATAGAAATATTGGTCACTCCATTTTGTTTAAAGGTAATTTTCTAAGGTAAAACTGAATAAAATAATATTGAATAAAAAATTATTCCAAAGATCCAAAATCATGAAATCACATATACTGTCATCACTGGGGATAACCAGATGGAAATGTTGATGGTCATGGATCCTAGATTATGCAGAGATCTCCAATCCGGTTCTCAGAGTCGCTCATGAGCAATAACAAAAAAGTATTTGACTAAACTTTAAATTAGACAAACACATGACATTTGAGAAATGATAATTGGCTCTCTCAAATGCCCAATGCCTAGGCCTAATATTCTAAACAAATTCATCTATGAGATTTTGGAAAAAGGAAGGAAAGAAAGAAAAAAAAAAAAAAAAAAAAAAAGGGGAGTGAAAGTGTGTGAAAAATTATGAATGATGGTGTTGTATGGCATGAAAGAGAGTGTCTGACGAGACACTGAGGCAATTCAATCAATTTGCCCAAACATATGTATACAAATTTGAATGTGGGCCCACAGGGCAAACTTATGCCCAGTAAAATAATGACCATGGATGAATTTGGTTAAGTTTCCTGGTCAGTACCAAGGTCTTTGTTGTGGCAGAAAGAAAAACAGTGCCACACATGCGCAGCATATAACATGGGAAGGCAGAGCAAAGCAAGCTTGCTCTGTCCACCCCACATCTAACTTTATTTTCAGCATATCATGATGGAGCTGATTGTGTCAAAAGGATGAAATATTATCTTTCTGACTGTTAAAATAAATACAGTGGGTTGAGTGTTTTCCAGGGCAAAAGGCCTATGCTACTGAGCAACATAGGCCTAGATAAATTATCCATTAATATAGTGGAACTCAGTTTACAAAACAAAGAGATAACTGAATAAGCAAATTGTTGAGAATAAAATTGAAAGGAATTTAAAAAAATAGTAAAGACAGCACTGAAATTGTGAAAACTCAAAAAGGGGCCAAGACAGCCCTCAACCCTCATTACATTTCCACAGGTCACACCAAGAAGGACGACTGGCAAGATGAACAAATTAGCATGCTTGATAACACTAACAAAAAATTAAGTTTTCCATTTACAGGTGACAGCAGTTCCAGTTCCAAGAGAACCAGTGAGGGTGCAGTTATGAGCTCAAGGAAGAGCCTTGCAAAACGCAGCAAAAATCTGCAAAACGGTTACAGAGTGACACCTGAGTTCACATCTCTAACCTTAAAATACCACAACCAGCTTCAACAACTCCACACAGCATGAAGTGAGGGATGAAGGGAGTGCTAGTAACGACCCACCCTTGCCAACGAGGGAAAGACCATTGCAACGACTCGCAAAGAGTCTCCCTGGTGAAGATGGAATGAGAGAGTGATGGGACTGCTACTGAGATCAAAATACTTGGGAGCAGATATGAGCCAACAAATAGAAAAGAAAAAGTGGAAAGAGAATTTTAAGTAATGGTAGATGAAGAATTTGAAGGTTATGAGAAGGGAAATATGGATGTAGGAAGATTTGAAGGGAAAATAGAGCAATTGGATGCAACAAATAGAATGAAAGGAGCAAAATAGAAAATCTCAAGATTTGTGAATTGAAGAAAGAAAAGTATGGGTTATGTTTTGGGGAAAATGCTGTATTTATAGAAGGGAGCATTTAATTAAGTAATGATCAAATTGAAAAGGCTAAGAATGGTAGATAAAGAAAATGTTGGAAAAGATAATAAAATGTAAGACTGGTTCGATTTACAGTTAGGAGCATGGGGAGCATAGTTTATAACTAAATAGGGAAAGTTTTTAGGAATTGCATTAATGACAGGATATTTACTATTTTAATGTATACTTCCTATATTGAGGTTACTAGACAAAGCCACAGTTAAGCAAATTAAATTCAAAGAAATCAAAATAATGGGAAATTGATACATAAGGTATCTAAGATGAAGATCAACTCTTATAATCTTGTGATATTCAATGTGTGATGTGATTTGTATTTGTATGTGTATGTATTTTTATGCCTTTTATACAAAACTGTGATAACCAGGCAAATGCTGAACCAATTGCACATTCATGCTTTTAACAATGTTTACTATTAAAGAGGGGTTAGGGAGACTGGATCTTTTACTCACTCCTTGTCAAATTAGGAGAGAGATGTTTGGTCCAGTAATCCCTCAGAGTGGAATTTCATAATCTAGTCACTGGTGATAATACAATGTGACTTATTTAGTCACTAGGTAGTGTAAATAATATGACTGGATTATGGAGTAGCACTCTGGATAAGAATAATCAAATGTGAGACTTATTAAGTCTCAAAGGGGAGAATATGTGGAAGATTTTTATTAGTAAGATTCTAATCAATCAAGAATAATCAATGTGAATCAAGCCATTTTTGTTGCTAGTTGTTTTTCCATTATAATCCTATAGGTAATGGATATAAAAAGGAATATGCTTACGTGCTGGAATGTTCAGAACTGAGGAGAAACATATGGCCAGAAAGGGCCTTTCGTTATACCAAAACAAGTAGGGGCCTCTCCTCCCTAGGGAGGGATCAAAATTGCAAGCATAAGGAAAAGTTTGACTATTTGGAAACGCCCTGTATAGGGTATATAATGAGATGCAACCTAGCATTTCGGGAGATCTCCTTGCAAGGACCTCTTGGCTTTGTTTTGCTTAATATAAAGTATTTTCTTCTGACAGAAAAATCCCTGACTGAGATCGATTCTTTGGAGAACCGGCAAAATACACCACAGGCACAGCTCAGTACAGCTCGGTTTGTGTTCCCACTGAAGCTTAGTATCACTTTAGAGTGGGCGGGATTATTCTCATGTTGTTTTAGTTGCTGTCGTTTACTGCTGCGACTCCTGAAAAACCTTTTCAGTCCACGTCGCACCATCAAGCTCTCACCAGATCCGCTCCTCTGCTATTACAAAAAGGAAATTCTGTACTTCCACAACAGACAACAAAACAGCCACTTTTTGGTTGTTAAAAAAAGATGTGCTCATTCAAAATGGTTGTGTTTCATTCTTCACTGGCCGTGCTGATTTAAATCTAGCAGTTCTATGTTTGTGCCACAAGTTCTGTGATGCAGTTAGTGACAATTCTCTTTGGCCAATCCGTGCTAAGCAGAGTTTACACGTTACGTTTTGGAATGGTACGGTTCACTTGTAACCTCAACCGAGGTGGTCCTAAAAAAAGTACCAGGTACCAGGTACTGTACCCAATAGAAAACCCCCCAAAAGTGAACTGTAGCGTGCTGTACCATGCAATGGAAAAGTGCCGGTCGCTATGATTTTGCCAAGTAAGACATGTCCCTGGATCAACATCTTTTGATGATCCTGGATCAACATTATTTTCCAAAATATAGACTTAACCCAATTCCAATCCCTACCCCTAAACCTAACCTTACCCATAATTTATTCCTAAAATCATTGGGAAATGATAGCTGATTAACAAGGCTGAAGAAGCACCTAACCCTGATTGTAAGCCTAAAACGAAAATGAAAAGTTATATCTCTATTGATTGCTTGATTGTAATGTTGTTCCAGGATCAACAAGGATGTTGATTCAGGAACATGTTGTCCTTGGTAAAATCACTCTCTGCGAAAAGTGTATTAAGTGTCCTAATTCTCTTGTTTTCATTAATTCATTGAACTGGATTATATAAGTGGAGTAATTAAGGGAATAGTGATTGAGGGTATAGGGAACGATCACGAACACAGCATGTCTACATCAGGCATGACCATTGTCACTTGAATTGCATCACAAACTGATTAAACTAAAATTTGTCTACACTGAATGTAAGCAAGCAGTTTGTATGTTCAAATGTGTATTGTCAAGGATTTTTTTTTTTTTTGGTCTTGCATGAATGCAATTTCAACCCAGAGATTGTGCAAATGTGGCTGCCAAGTGAACTGACTTCCCTTGAAATGGACTTTGACACTATTCTATTCTATTCTATTCTATTTTATTCTATTCTGCATTCCACTTCTTCTCTAGCTTGCCCCCTAAACTATTCATTGTATATAATGAGCATTATTGGCTTTTTGACAAACTTGATTTTGTTCCACTTTTCCAGGTGTCTTTGGATATTAAGCATCTGCTAAATTCATAAATTTACAGTATGCAGCCATATAGTATGCATGGCTTTGCCATCACTGCCTCCTTCAACATCACTCAACAAATAAAATGTACAACATGCAATGTAAAAAATTCAATATGAAAGGATGAATGTTTGAGTGTCCAAGCATGTATTATGGTTGCGACTGAATGATGAATGAATGTAATGTCCGTGTGCTATATCGAGAGTAGAGGGAATGGGGATGTGAAATATGTGTGTGTGCCAGTGCCATTCCACAACCAGATCTGGGTCATGAAACAAAACCAGCTTAGAACCACTGACTCAGACAACTCACATATGGCAAAGGCTATTTGCACTTAGTTGCAGAGAGGCCTACTATTTGCACCTTGGTGTATTGTCATATGTTTCCAAACAGTATGTAATAAAAATAAAAAACATAAAATCCATTGAAAATATTTAGTTCAGTTACTACAGCACATGATTATACTTAATAAAGGCCAGTCCTGAGTGATCAATGTCCTTCAAAGTTTAGCTCCAACTTGCCTCAGCACACCTGCCCTGAATTTTCTACTGTAGTATGCCCTTTATCATCTGGTTCAAGTGTGTTTAATTGGGGTTGGAGGTGGCCTTCCAGCAGGATATTAGGACACCACTGCCTCAGTTTGATCCCAACCCTAACCCAGGAGAGGCAAATCCTGCTCCAGGAGTGCCACTATCCTGCAGAGTTTAGCCTCAACAAGCTCCAACACATTTGCCTGGAAGTTTCTAATTAGAATGATGACCTTGATTGGCTGGTTAAGGTATGTTTAATTAGGGTTGGAGTTAATCTTTGAGCACGGTAATAATATGAGTCACAGTTGATGTCTCAGCCCGCCTGACCAATGTGAGGACACAACATCCAATTTCAATTGAAAACCTATTAAATACCTGTTAAGCAATTTATTTCTACTTTTGGAATATTTTCTTCATTGTAATTTTAAATAAACACTTACAAGCTGACAATAGGAAAAGATAGAAAAATGGGATCAGAAACAGGTGGATTCAGTCTTGGGTCAAAAGCTAATTACATTGCTCTTACTCTCCATGCCTCTATAGCTGTTGCTGGATGGGTTTCTTATGGATTTTGTAGTAGTGGAGTAAGTGTAAATCACCTCTGCCAATAAGTCTGGTTAATTGCACTTAGTTTAAATAGAGACTTTGCTTACATCTACACTATTACATCAATATAAAATGTTAAAAAGTTATAGGCTAAACAATCTGATTATTATTATTTATTTATTTATTTTCCATTTTGTAATAATATATATTGGTATTATAGAGAATGAATGAAGTCGCTGTGCAGCAGAAGATATTGCAATGCAAAGTTTTATTATATACAATTAAATATACTGTACATATATCAGCAATCTTATGGAAACGACATGTAGGGCTTGTCAGCTTTTATTATTTGTAAAACAGTTGATACATATTCACATTTTCTAATTAACTGTTCTCTCCTCTGGAGATCTAGTATGATCTCAGCTCCCAAACCCTGAGGCTATTAATTAAAGCACACAGACTCAGTGTACACAGCCACTCATACCTTCTGGCTTATCTTCACTGAGGAAATATGATAGACCATTTGATAAATATATTAAGTTTGTGAAATGAAATCTCACTATAGGCTTTTAATTAGCACCAAGTCACTCTGTACATGTTTTCTGATTATGTATTTACAAAGGAAAAATCATGATTTTGAAGAGTCTTTTGTGTGCACATCTGTTTGCATAAACAGACATGAAAAAAACTATTAAGGGTCCCTGAATTGGCACATTAAGCTCACTGTGCAATAACACATATTCAAACCCTTCTCTGACCAAAAATATTAGATAATTCTAAATAAATATTTTTGACTTGATTATAGACAACAGTTAGGTTCAGACAGGTGAAAAATAATGAATATAGACTAAATATAAATGTCTATTGGCCAAATGCAGGAGGTAGACTAAACACAAGCTAAAAGCTGAAAGTTATTAAAATAAAATACAAAATAAAATAATAAAGGACTGCATCATGCACATTATTGTGTATTGAATTGCTTTTGTACCTGCAACATGCAGACCTCTCACTCTTAAAGTTGATTCACACTTGCTTTGTTTTAGGGGGCTCTTCAAGGGCAGTTCACTTATATTGTGCATTAATTGCCTTTCAACTAAGGATACCGTTTTAGATTCCATCTCAGTGTTTTTTTTTTTTGTTTTTTTTTATTTTATTTTTATTTATTTATTTATTTTTTTATTTTTATTCCATTACATTTAATCTAGCTTCATGTGTGAACAGTCATCATGCAAGACAGGACTCAGACATTGACATTATTACTGAGACAGAACACTTGATTTACAATGTAAGAAATTGGGGGACCCAATATTGGAACTCTAGTATGCTGTATTTTAGTGTTATTTGTGGGTAAAAAAAACAACAACAACAACATGTATGATGCCTTTTGAGTCAGGTGTTATTGCTAATTTAAATACTGCATGGTTTTGAAATGTGAGTTTGTAAATTAATTTCAGTAATCCCCAGTTCAAATACACTGGAGCTGTTCTTGTATGACTGCCAAGAGCTGACCGAATACACAAGATGTCCACTTGTAGGATACAATCTGCTTCCTAATTATAGTTCAGTGTCCAATGATATTAACTACATAGCCTGAAATGATAATTAAAGTCAGTAGCATGTTTAGTCACCATGCAAATCATGCAACTGAGTGTGGCCCCATGGGACCGTGTGCATGGGGGCCTCAAAACACTAAATAATCCCCTGATTACGGTATCACTGTTTTGAAAGTGCTGTGACACCACAGGTAATTTGAGACTTACGTTCCATTATGTTCACACAATGTTAAAAAACCATGTGCACTAAACCAATTAAAGTTAAGATTCACATCAAATGTATTGGTATAGCACTTTTCATGATAAAAATTGTTTCAAAGCTACTTTACAGAAAGTTACTGTTTACAATATCTTAATATCTTGCCTTACAATAGTATTTAGCATATTAGAGCTAGGTTATAATATAGTGTCATATAGTGGTGATACAAAATCAAGAAGATATTTTCTAGATATTGTACCTGTAAGTACATTGTATGCACATGAAAAAAGTAGGATATCCTGTATATATATATATATATATATATATATATATATACATATATATCAAACTTTAAATAAACAGCTGATTACCTGCATCTGATTCAGCATTCATTATTCAGCTTAATCTCATTCACAATAAAACATTAATTTGAATGTCCGCTGAGGAAAGCAAAATCTTTGTCATACCATCTTTCAGATGTTAGGGGGATTTTCCATGATAATGCTGGATTTCTATTCGCCCCTTACAAGGAGTTTTTGGAAGTAAAAATAATGTCCATGTTTACAAACCTTATTGAACTCAAACGAACAAATACTTTCAAAAATGAAGATCAAAAATTGATCTTGATGAGTATCCTCAAGGTCCGTGTACCTTCGTATAATTCGTTTTTTAATGTAAAATTGAAATCTGAAAAATGAAAAAACTGCACATTTTTATTTTTTTCATTTGTCCAAACAAAACAAAAAATCAAGACTTCTGCTTCGTTTTTTCGTTTTTACGTTCAGGGACAGAAAACGAATAAACAACTTGAATATTCGATCCCTACATGTGGGCGGTAATGAAACGCCCCCCTCCGCTGATTGGTCAACCAAACATTACAACATAATAATAGTCCTAAAAACGTAATAAGAGTCCTATGGATTCTTAACATGTTTATTTGTACTACATTTTATCTCTTTCTCTTCATCATTTTGGTCCTTTGGCACACGGCTGTTTTATTATAGTACCCACCTATCAAAATCTGTCTGGCAAAGCTGCACGACGCACTACAGCACGGGGAGAATATAGCCTATTGTAGCGAAGCGCATATTTATGTGAACATGTAACATTAGTCATAACTTTTGTTTTAGACAATATGCGTCACTTTAAACCATCGGGGAACTTAAATAAAATGACAGATATGAATATAAACTAGCACATATATTATTTTTCTATTTTGAGTTTTATTCATAGAGCACTTTATGCAAATTACGGAAATCATAGGTTGCTTTCCCACTAGGATGGGACTAATGGTTTGTCAGAGTGCTTGTTCCAGTGATTGAATTTAGTGAAATGTGAATTCGACGTCATGATTTGAATGTAAACACATTTGAGTTATAAGAACATATCAAAACCCTGAAATAACACTTCGAACAATAAACCATAGATCAGTGTCAGAAATTAACTTTCCCATAAGGGGCACCTGGTTTTCAGTTGTTGTTTTTTGTTTTATTTTTATTTTTTTTACATTTTACATTTTACCTTTTGTATGTCATATTAAATGTTAAATTTTTACATAAAAAACATTAGAATAATATGACAATAGGCTGTTACCAATTAAATCAGTATTCAGAGATATAGACCCTGTGTCTGAAGATACTTTTATAGATGTGTTTAAAGTTTAATGCTGATCAGACAGGCATTTACATATCAATTACAAATGTATAATGATTTAAGATTAATGTTTTATACAACATTTTTAATACAGAAATATGAACAATTTTTTTTTTGTTTTTTTTATGAAATGAAAATGATACTTGAATTATGAAAGTAATATCACCACTAGATGGCGGTAATTCATTGTGTTAATAAAAAAGCCTTTTATTCAATCTATTCGTTCAAAATGCTTCATTAACTGATTCAGAAATAAAATCAAGTTGCTGTCTATAATGATTAGTCAGTGAATTGTTGTCTATAATAATGGATCTTTCAAAGACTGTGATTCTTTAAGGAAAGATACACCATTCTGTGCTCATACTGTGAGTCACACAGCGGTTCTGTGAAGTGGGCAGCGAAAATAAAAATGTTCTGTGCTATCAGTTAGATGGCCAGTACCCAATATGAATTAAATAAACTCAGCTTGTCTTAAACTACCTATGTTCACATAAATGAATAGTGTTCTGAGCTTTACATTCTCCCCGCGCTGCAGTGCACAAAGTGTTGTGAGTGCAGTTGCGAAGTAAATTCATATTTACATGATAAACTAAATGTTTCACTGGTAGGTTGCATAATTTATGCCTACACAAAAGAAAGTTCTGTAGGGTTTGCCTTGGTACGGTTTGTGTCAAGCCAGTTGTTAATCTGGGCTGCGTTTCTCAATAACGATCGATTTTAGCGCTGAAGACCATTTTCTACGAGTCATTTTACGAACGTCCATTATTGTTTCATGTGCGTTTCCCAAAAATGCACTTAACACAGCCGCACGTAGCAGTGCTTTAAAGTGCTACTTAGGAGCTCTCTATCCGTTTGTCAAGTGATGAAATGTCATCTTATAGAATGGCTCGGAATTGTAGTAGGCCTACACAATCGTTTATTGAAATGTTTACCTAATATCTCTGCGTTCCAGATAACTCAGATATAATAACAATTATATTATATTATATTATATTATATTATATTATATTATATTATATTATATTATATTATATTATGTTATATTATATTATATTATATTATATTATATTATATTATAATGGTATAGTGTATAATATTATACTTTACATAATAATAATAATAATATTAATAATAATAATAAATATATAGAGAGAGAGAAACGTGATTTTCAGCTTTTTTTTTCTTGCATGTAAGCAAGTTATTGACAGAACCCTCCCCCCACCCCCCAAGCATATTTCCTACAATACTTATTTTATTAATTTTTTTGTTCAATCATTTAATTTAGATGTATTTTAGTTTTTTTCTGCACTTTCTAATTATTTAATAATAATAATAAAAAGAAGAAGAATTGTAAGAAGAAAGATTTATGCGGTCTCCTGCAGGGCAATCAGCAGATTAGAAATTCAACTTTATTCAAGTGCAATGTGATTATAAGGATTTGATTGTACTTTATTGTACATTTTTTACTGTTTTTTTTGCAGTTGTTTTAAATGAATTCGTAAATTAAAAAATGTAAAAAGGCAGAAAAAATTAAAATACACATAATGTAGGAAATATACTTCAAAATTATACATTGATAATCTATAAATGACTTGCACGAAAACCAGCAACCTGTACCCCAAAATAATGTCTGTCTCTCTCTCTCTCTCTCTCTCTAGGCTATATAATAATAATAATAATAATAATAATAATAATAATAATAATAATAATAATAATAATAATAATAATTATTATTATTATTATTATTATTATTATTATTATTATTATTATATAAAGTATAATATTATTTGTATAATGCAATATAATATAATAAAAATATTATATTGTATCCGCGTTGTCTGGAACACAGCATAAGGTAAACATTTGGGATAACAACCAATGGTTTCTGAAATTTGCATAAAGTGTTTTATGAATAAAACTCAAAATAGAAAAGTAATAAATGATAGATGTGCTAATTTCTATTTATATATGTCTTTTTTTTAAGTTCCCTCATAGTTCAAAATGCATCATATTGTCTAAAACAAAAGTTATAACTAGATCTTCACATAAACTGAAAGCGGTCTGCACTTCGCTACAATAGCCTTACAATAGCCAATAGACCATGCAGATTTTGATAGACGTGGACACTATAATAAAGCAGCCCTGTGCCAAAGGACCAAAAGGCTCTGCCTCTGTATGGTTTGTGTCAAACTTTTCTTTGATCTGGCTGTTTGATGAAGAGAAAGAGATAAAATGTAGTACAAATAAACATGTTAAGAATCCATAGGACTCTTATTACGTTTTTAGGACTATTATTATGTTGTAATGTTTGGTTGACCAATCAGCGGAGGGGGGCGTTTCATTACCGCCCACATGTAGGGATCAAATATTCAAGTTGTTTATTCGTTTTCTGTCCCTGAACGTAAAAACGAAAAAACGAAGCAGAAGTCTTGATTTTTTGTTTTGTTTGGACAAATGAAAAAAATAAAAATGTGTGTTTTTTTCATTTTTCAGATTTCAATATTAAAATAAAAAACGAATTATACGAAGGTACACGGACCCCTCAAAAACAGGTCAGTGACCAGTTCTAATTTACAAGCTGTCGGTCGGTGTCCTATATGTTAATCCATGAAGAGAGAGAGAGAGAGAGAGAGAGAGAGAAAATCACTCACTCCTGTATAACCTTTGTAGCTGTAACAAGGATTAATCTCATTAATTAATTTCATTTATACAGTGAAGACTATGCAAAACTATTTTACATTTGACTATTAAATTTCTGTACCTAAACACCAACAAACCTGAAAAAAAGTAATAATAACAATAAAGCACTGTTTCATTTGTATAATTGTTCTATTTCTACTGTGTAAATGCACAATTTCCAGTAGGAAATCTGCACTGAGGCCCTGCATACCCCAGCTGTATGGCCCTGATTACTAAGGTCATATTTAATTACTATAATATATATTTAGTTTTTCCTAGAAGTAACATCAAAAGTGGAAAAAGTTGTAGCATATTTTTACGGATATAAGTTAGATATCCAACTTTATATAAAGATATGGCCAATAATATATATATATATATATATATAAATATAAATGTTATGTTTATCGGCTTCCAAAATGTAGGTGAATTTGTTTCTTCAGTTGAAGACAAACAAAGATTTTTAACTCAAACCATTGTAGTCTGTAAGTCTATAATAGAGGTGAAAGAGAATCACGGCTATAAGAGTAAAAATTAAACCCTGCCGCTCGTGAAAATACATTTATGTGTAAAGACATGAAATGATTGGTCTGTGCAAGAAACTGAACAGTTTTTATATCATTTTTTTTACCTCTGATTCACCGCAATGTCCGAATTGTCCTGAGAATGTTCTCAACAACTGGTGCGTGCCGCGTCTTCTTTTCCTTTTTGCTTTACAGCAAAGACTTATAAGTGCATTATCCCCACCTGTATCTCAAATGGACCATTGACAGTCTATCTACAATCTATGTCATATTTGAACTGCTTCATGTCCCTATTAAAATTACTTCAAATGGGTCATTTCTCAACAGAACACAATCTTAACACAGTACTCATTGAATCTTTGAGACACAGATTCATTTGAATTATTATTTTCTAATGGGTGAGTTACTCTTTGAATACGTAATGATGAAACAGTGTATTGTAGCTGGGAATGCCATTTTATTGGCTTTGGAAGGTTACATAACAAGCTGAAGCCGACAGCACTCTCATCTCTGAAGTGGATGTAGTTTAGGTTTTTTATTCCCCAACTCTTTAGCATAGAAGAATGATATAAATGCTGCCAATATAATGAAACTGAATCCTTATATAAGCTCTTTGTAGTGTCATTGCAGCACTGAAAGCACATAACATCGTTTCCATGATGTGAAGTGGCACACATCTCATATGATCCACTAGCTGAAGCACTTGTGATGTTTCAGACAAGCGGATGGAATGTGATTTTTAGTTTCACATATGGGTAGGTTTGATAGAGTCTGCTGGAGTTAAAACCACAAGTCTTTCATCACTGTTAGACTGTTAGACTGTTGTTCTCTTCCTCTGTTTATAATGAGTCTGCTCAAAAGACCACATATTTCACTGTTTAAAACACCATGCATGTGCTTGTGCTTCTGTAGTTGTTTTATAATGTGCTGTTGAGCTGATTTGTTTGTAGTATAATTGTAATGTCTAATTAGAAATATCTCCTGACATGATTATATGAAAAAAAATTAAAAAAAAAATAATAATAAACTTGTCTCTTCAAACTTTGTACATTTCATTAACTTCATGAAACAATTATGTGAGTTACTCTAAATTAACATATGGCAGAAATTTGTCTATAATTCCACAAAGACACCGAAACATATCTAGAGAAAAGACTGTTTTAGTTTTGCACAGGAACTCCACTCACATTTGCTTAAAAAAATTAAATCTAGTTTAAGTTATTCTGTTAAATGGTTTACTGTATAGCCCTGTACTTATAGTCTCTCTCTGCATTTTGTGTCTGAACAGATGGCTCTCTCTTTGTTTATGTTTGCATTTTGCCTCCTTGTTTCAATGATTTTCAGTGATCTTTTGATAGTTAAATTCAATATGAAAATACAGTGTACATTGTGATTAAAAGTGGAGCAAAGGACTGCATTAATTTCCATGTGTAGATGTCATTTACTTATAGAAGTCTTAAAGGCATAGCAGCAAACAACACCTAATTTAATTCAAAGAAAACAAATCTCGCCAAATAATATTTGATAAGAGCCATTCTTCAGGACACAAAAACACCTGGGCAAAGTGCAACATGAAACATGCACGCGACACGCAGAACTATTAACAAAACATACTTACAGTAGCAAAGTCAGAATGACCTCATCTCCTAGGTACACGAAACGGTCGTCCATAAAATGCATTGCAGTTCTAAATGCCTAAATGTATCTACTTTCGGAAGGCCAAATAAAGTGCTTTTGCTTTCACATAGATACACACACATCTCCCTGACATGACTGATTCAACACTAAGTGTGTTACTGAAACCACGCATTCTTTCTTTGCGTGAACATCTGGGCGGCATTACGCAAATATTTCCACATAGTGATGTAGAGATGTGGGGCGTGTTTGAATGAACCATTTTAGAGGGACGTGACAGAGTCTTAAAGGGGGGGTTAAATGCTATTTCATGCATACTGAGTTTTTTACACTGTTAAAGAGTTGGATTCCCATGCTAAACATGGACAAAGTTTCAAAAATTAAGTTGTACGTTTGAAGGAGTATTTTTATTCCCAAAATACTCCTTCCGGTTTGTCACAAGTTTCGGAAAGTTTTTTTCGAGTATGGCTCTGTGTGACGTTAGATGCAGCGGAATTTCCTTATAAGGGTCCTAAGGGCACGTCTGCCGGAAGAGCGCGCGCTCCCGTATAGCAGAGCACTGAGAGGCTGAGCACAGACATTCATTCACTGATCACAGCGAGAGCGTCGCGAAAAGTCACAAAAGAAGTGTGTTTTTGGTTGCCAGGGCAAGACAACCCTGCACAGATTACCAAAAAAAAAAAAAAAAAAAAACAGCATTAAGGGACCAGTGGATGGAGTTTATTTTTACAGAGCATCAACGGAGTTGTGCAAGTGTTTTTGTTTGTACCCTGCATTTCGAAGATGCTTGTTTTACAAACAAGGCCCAGTTTGACGACGGATTTGCGTATCGTTTATTTCTTAAGGATGATGCAATCCCAACGAAAAAGGGTCACGATCGTGTGTTGGAACCGCAGGTGGTGAGTAAAACTGCTTAAAATATCTCTGCCTCCTTGTTAGTGCGTCAGCCTCCCATGCCAGAGACTGGGTTCGAGCCCCGCTCGGAGCGAGTCGTTGCTGCTGCTGCTCTTGTTCAGTTTCAGCCTCCGGATCTGATTCTGGATCATAAATAAATGGCTGAATCTGATTGTTAGCCATGTTTGTTTTGGATGATGGTTTTTTTTTCCTCACGGTAATGTCACAACTTCCAAAAGCTCTCAAGGCAAAAGCCTACTGGCGCTCGTGATACTTTAGCTCCGCCCACACGTCACGCCTCCAGTCAGTCGTGTTTTTCCGCGAAAAATCGATACAGACTATCTTTCTCTTATGAATATAATAAAACTAAAGACGTCTTGGAGTTATGAAGGATGCAGTACTACTCTATAGGTACTCAAGATTAACAGGATATTGAGTGAAAACGAGCATTTCACCCCCCTTTAAGTAAAGAGAGAGCAGCAAATAAGGCTTCTCGTACATACGGCCTACTGGTTTCGTAGACACACCACACAGTTTGGAGCTAATTACCACCCTGTCATTCCACGTCCACATGGGTCCAGTTGAAAGGTCGCGACCTTTGACACCATTCTGTCACAGAGGCAATATTGTAGCCTATGAGGCTCATCCGAGGCGCGATCTTTGCTGGTTGAAAACTTTACCCAATACCCCGCCAGGATGACTTGAAATACAGTCAGCCTTGGCAATTTTTGCCAGCTTCTTTTGAAGCTTATTGTGTTGTTAAAGAACAGGTCTCGCCCCTTTAAATAGTACTTCCATTATTTAACACAGCTGATTCAGATCATCGACCCTTTTGGATCGCACTGCATGAGGTGAACGTGGAACAAAAGGAAAGTGCACCAAATGTGCAGAGCACATGAACGAGCAGAGCAATGAACGATGAGGGTGGGATTCGAATCCACGCGTGCAGAGCACAATGGATTAGCAGTCCATCGCCTTAACCACTCGGCCACCTCGTCACTTGTGTGAGTGCCTGACTGAACTCTGGGCTGCGCTGGTTTTCATGAAGGACCTCTTAGCACTGTGATGTCGAAGCTCACACTGGAAACCAAAGTATAGTTAATTTTTGTACATGTACGCTGAGATATGCCTACAGTTGAACACGTAGAATTTCAAAGCATATTCCATTTGTTTGAGCTTTCGAATGCAGAAGGTTAAACACGTGCACTCTAGAAAGTTTGAACTTTGTCCAGCACCTGCTGCATTTTTCATATAAGCTTCTTATGAAGCTTATTGTGTTATTGAAGCACAGGTCTCGTCCCTTTAAATCAGTGATCCTCAAATCTGGCTCGCGAGATCCACTTTCCTGCGACGTTTAGCTCTAACCCTAATCAAACGCGCATGAGTTTGCTAATCAGTGTCTTCAGGATCATTAGAAAATCACAGGCAGGTGTGTTTAATTAGAGTCGGAGCTAAACTCTGCAGGAAACAGAATCTCGCGAGCCAGATTTGAGGATCACTGCTTTAAATAGTACTTCCATTATTTAACACAGCTGATTCAGATCATCGACCCTTTTGGATCGCACTGCATAAGGTGAACGTGGAACAAAAGGAAAGTGCACCAAATGTGCAGAGCAGATGAACGAGCAGAGCAAGGAATGACGAGGATGGGATTCGAACCCACGCGTGCAGAGCACAATGGATTAGCAGTCCTAGCTGACGAAGGATAGTCCGACATAATTTCAGAAATGTTGAGCAATGTCGAACTGCGCAGCCAATCGCATCGAAGCGCTATGACATTTGGACCAATCGCGTCGAAGCGCCTTAACATTTCCAGCCAATCAAAAAGCGCAATTTATAACATTATCTTGACATTCGTGACATTTGACCAATCAAAGAGCAGGGGGATTTCGACGGCACGTTTCCGCTTCTCACCGCTAGGTGGAGGGGTCAGCGCTTCTAGTCAGGTGTCAATCAAGTTGCCGAACCGTGCCGAAGGTGTACGAAAGAATGACATCATCCCCAGGGGGCGTGTCAGAGGTAAAAAAGGTTAATTACTCAAGTTCGTGACCTATGACAAGGGTCATTGTCGCGTAGTTCGACATAAAAAGTGGTACGAGATTTATCAATTGGTGAGTGTTTGTTACCTTTACATTATAGATGTATAAAAAGAAAAAATAATCGTAATCGAACATTATTAGTATCTTGGTTTAGTGTATTTGCATAAGAGAACAACACATCAGGCTTCAAAACAAACATTTACCTGGTCCCATTCATTTGAACGATGTAATGTGATGGTTGTGTTATGTTATGGCTTTCAACAGTGCAAACCAGAGTGTGTAATAATTGTTTATAGACATTTATGTAATGTTGCAGGTATTTTAAGAAATGTTCCTGTCTTGTATCTTTCTCCTCTAAATAGAGATACCAGTTGTAACATTATATATAAGATAAATGTGACTTGTGTCCTAGAAATGAATGAATGAATGAATAAATATATGAATTTAATGAAGTATTTTATGCTCTCTTAAGGGACTCACTTGTATTGTGCATTATATTTGTTATAATGCTTACAGATAGAGAAATGTCAGATGCTGTCTTGTGGCCAAACAACCTTGCTTGGAGGTGTGCTGAAATGCATGTTTTTTATTAGTATCATTAGTATATTTACTGAAAAGGTTTCTTTCTGAATTATGTATTAAGGGTTTTTTATTTTATTTTATTTTTCCGTCTTAAGCCTCTACTGGACCAGCACAAAGGGTGGTGGAAGAACCTCATGTTGCTGAAACAGCAAAGAAGGCCATGGAGCAGAGTCAGCCTGACCCCCAGCCTCATCCCATGCCCCTGCCCCAGCCCCAGCCTACTGCACCTGTGGAAGCAAGAGTTGCAACACAATTTTCAATGGTAAGAATTACTATTTAACTTTTTTAATAATACCACTTAAGAATGTGCTCAATTAAAATTCAAGAAAGTTCAGAACGTAAGATGAAGAAAAAAAGAAAAAGCAAGAATGCTATGAGATGCTGGCTGAGACCTACTAATTGTCACCCCTCTTGTACAGTGGGGGCACCTGTTGTCTGCTGAATGGTCAGTTTGAATATCTCAGATTTGGTTTAAGTCACATGGTCAAGGATAAATGTAGAATGTAACCTGTCTGCTTTCTCTCTTGAGACTAGACTCATGTCCCTCATGGCATCTCTCTCAATACTTCTCATGTGTTAAAGCTACATTATCTTTCTTTCTCAATCTCAGGTAACATACCACATAGACGCTGGCTATTATTAACTGTACACATTAACAATTATTCCATCATGCAAATACTTTGTAGTAATTTCAGGAATCAATACTGCTAATAAATATGGATGACACTTCTATTCAGAAAGAAATGTTTTTAAAAACCTGCATTTACTTAAAATAGTAATATTAATATAAATCGTAATTCTTGCTATTATAACACATTCTGTCTTCTCACATTTTTGATTTACCAAACCAAGATTTACTGGCTCTCACATTGCTGCAGCAAAGCCAAATCTTAGTGTGGTCAGGAGACCTTCTCATGTTGAAGACCAACCCAGCGCAGCAGTGTCTTGTGCCTCTATACCAAGCAGTACTGTCTCTGTAAGTAATGGCATAAAGTATTCTATGAAGACACTTTTCACGTTCCATTCTGTACGAATTATTAAACTTGTTCAATTTTTTTTTTAATACCAGAAAACCATATTTTTGTCGATGTTTCAGGGTGTGCCAGTGTTCCAGGGTCTACAAATGGTTCAAAGACTGTCAGCGGTCCATAGGATGCCAGCTCCACAAACCATGCCCAAGAGACCCTACAAGGCAAACACTTGCAGGAAGTGTGGACAATTCAAAACCAGTGCAACGGGACATAGCCAGTACAGGGGCAAGGTGTATATACTGTCCACAGACTGAGAACATTACAAAAGAAAAGTGGTTAGAGTAAATCCGGAGAACCTTCTCCCAAATAATGTATACACTGTATATTTTTATTTATTGTTGTGTGTATATAGTTGTTTAAATATAGTTCACTATTGTTAATATTTGTGTCTAACATTATTTTATTTAACTTGCTTTTTTAATCCTATTTAACTTTTACTTTAACCTTTTTAATTTATTGTTTGAAAACTTCATTTAATATTCATTACTGTTCTGTTAGCATAATTGTACAATAAATAAAAAAAACAAATTGAGAAATGTGTTTTGATTTCTACATTTATTTTCCTTTTATTTCCCTTTTAATTTTTTTTTTTTTTTTTTTGAAAACTTATATAAATTTAATTTGTTTAATATTCATTACTGTTATGTTGGCATAATTGTAAAAAAAAAAAAAAAGAGAATGATTGCTTTTTTATTTGTACTTTAGTAAACATTTCATCAGTACACTGCAACAATAGAACGTATTCCTATAAAAAGATAATTTGCACTTTGTCATTTGTCACAGACATTTTTAAGCATAATAATGACTATTTTTGCATCATTTTTTAATTAAAAATGACAGATTTAAAGGTGTCTTGAATGAATGTAACCTTAAAAAAAATCTGATTTAATATCAATAAAATCACAACTAATAACATGCTTAAAATAAATATGAATACAACTAAACATAATAACATGCTTAATAACAAAAATAATACAACAACTAATAAATAACTAATAATAACAAAACACATTTCCATTGGTGTATTAAAATGTAATAAAAAAAATATCAAACAAGCACATATATACATTTAATTAACCTTGAAACTTCATTTCTTTAAAGCAATTAACAATAAAACAAAAAGTTGTCTTTAGCTGGATTCGAACCCGAGTCGAGGGGAGCACCTGCAATAGAAAACAGTGTAATATAAATGCGCGAATTTACCGCAAGAAGAAACTGGAAGATATATCACTGCGCGCATGCTAAGGAAGATCCGTCTTTAAACGTCAAATTTCACCCTTTCTTTTCTTCATTTTTTCTTTCTCTTCTTCCCCTTCTCTTTTTCTTCCTTCCCTCTTTTGTTCCCTTCTTCCCCGTCTTTGATGGACTATTGTTCCCCAGCTTCAGTCCATCACCTTAACCACTCGGCCACCTCTTCACTTGTGTGAGTGCCTGACTGAACTATGGGCTGGGGTGGTTTTCATGAAGGACCTCTTAGCACTGTGATGTCGAAGCTCACCCTGGAAACCAAAGTATAGTTAATTTTTGTACGTGTACGCTGAGATATGCCCACAGTTGAACACTTAGAATTTCAAAGCATATTCCATTTGTTTGAGCTTTCGAATGCAGAAGGTTAAACACGTGCACTCTAGAAAGTTTGAACTTTGTCCAGCACCTGCTGCATTTTTCATCATTTATGACTGATGTTCTTTGTACTCTTAAAAGCTGAGCTTGTTCCTATCTCATGACCCTCAGACAAGCGCTTGTCATTGTGGCCCTCTGTCGTTCTGGTCTCCGTTGCCGTTTTGAGAGAACACCTGAGTCTAGCAAATGGTAGCACATTTGACACAGGACCTCCCTCAGAACTTGCACTCCCTGCACTCGTCAGTATCCTACCCAACCCCCCAGGGGCCTCGTCAAACAGAATCTATACTGACCCAAACCGCGAACTTTACGACTCCACCCCTTTTTGCCAAGATACCAATAAGTCTCTTCCCCCAGGGGTTTCTAGAAAGCAACTCACAAACCTCTTTAAGTAAAGGGAGAGCAGCAAATAAGGCTTCTCGTACATACTGCCTACTGGATTCGTAGACACACCACGCAGTTTGGAGCCAATTACCACCCTGTCGTTCCACGTCCACATGGGTCCAGTTGAAAGGTCGCGACCCTTGACACCATTCTTTCGCAGAGGCAATATTGTAGCCTATGAGGCTCATCCGAGGCGCGATCATTGCTGGTTGAAAACTTTACCCAATACCCCGCCAGGATGACTTGAAATACAGTCAGCCTTGGCAATTTTTACCAGCTTCTTTTGAAGCTTATTGTGTTGTTGAAGAACAGGTCTCGTCCCTTTAAATAGTACTTCCGTTATTTAACACAGCTGATTCAGATCATCAACCCTTTTGGATCGCACTGCATGAGGTGAACGTGGAACAAAAGGAAAGTGCACCAAATGCACAGAGCAGATGAACGAGCAGAGCAAGGAACGACGAGGATGGGATTCGAACCCACGCGTGCAGAGCACAATGGATTAGCAGTCCATCGCCTTAACCACTCGGCCAAAAACAGGGCAAAATGGACTGCTATGGGTGGGGGAAAAGAAAAAATGAGAAAAAAGGAAGGGGAAAGGGAAAAATGAAGGAAAAATTGGAAAATTAGCTTGAAAAATTAAATAGATTTTTCTTTCAAACCAGTTTTTCACCTTTTCAATTATTTTAACTAACAAATTATAGAAAAGACAATATTTATACCCATTTTACCTCATCACAAAACAACTCCTTATATTCCTTTTTGTAAAATTGAAAGAATAAAACATTCAAAACATATTTCCACAAATAGGTTTTATTCCAAAAGCTCAAATATGACATGCATTCTCTATAGTAATTGTTTTAGTGTCACAAGCTTTCAGTACACAGAGACAGCAACAACACTAAGACAATTCAAATAACACAAGAATAAAAATACACATATGTGAATATAAATAAAAAAACTGAAAAACAAATTGAAATATAAAATATATTGTATGTACAGTTGTGATATAGATATAATAGGAATGGAATAGAATGAGATGTAGGGATGTACTAGGATATGGGGTGGTAACAAATAAAATATAAGGTTATTGCACATATTTTTATTGCACGATGGGGGGGGGGGGACTTTTAACTGTTCATTAGGCAGATTTTCTTAGGCAGATTTTCTGGGAAAAGAAACTTCTTGTTTCTCTCGTATTCCATGCACTGTATCGCCGACCGGATGTCAAAAGTTCAAAAAGGATCCAGAGTGATTTCCTAAGCACTTTTCCTCACTCTGGATGTGTACCGTTCTTGAAAGGTGGGTAGGGAAGCACCAGTAATCCTCTCGACAGTCCGAAGACCTCAGGTCTGTAGAGGTGCAGTCATTGGTGTAGAGTAGGGCAGCACGATAACTCGCATGTGATTGTTATGCGCATCTCATCAGTAGAGCCGGTTCTGTTGATGTTCAGACAAATTGTCTGCGATTATGAATGTGATATTGTATAGCTTGTCAGTGAACTACGGCTCTGTGTAGTAAATGCTGCTCCATCTGAAAGCACATGATGGAGATTTACTACTAATCAACAACACCGGCTTTACTGACGAGATGTGCATGAAAATCACATGTGATTTATAGTGCATCCCTAGTGTAGAGGGAGAAGAGCAGTGGATCCAGCAAGGGTCTGCAGTCATTATGTCCTGTTATCTTGGGTTTCTTTGGGCCAGGGATGATGGTGGAGCATTTGAAGCAGCCAGGGACTATGGACAGTTCCAGTGATCTGTTGAAGATCTGTGAAACAATAATAATATTTAAGAATATATATATATATATATATATATAAATAAAAAACATGAAAATAACTCAAATTACATATATGTTTGCTACCCAATAGGTTTATTCTAAAAGATTGTTATCCAGCATAATTTATTTAATAGAAAATAATATCAATAGGAAATAATCATACATGTTTATATATATATATATATATATATATATATATATATATATATATATATAATCTTAACTATCACAAATAGTTTATTAAGAATAGAAATATATACAGTAAAATTAAGCAAATATACATATTTAAATTTAAAAAACTATAATAACTATACTACTAATAATTACTTATATAATTATAATAAACTTTTAAAATCTGACCTTTATAAAAGAAGAAGTATGTATGCAAAAACACATTTAAATAATAACTTAATAATAATATAAACTTTCACCAATATTTAATTTACAAAAGCTTAAATCGAACATTTTATTATTTTTATAAGACATAAATACAAATTTAAAGAACTATACTACTGTTAATATAATACTTACAATAATACATGCTGCAATATGAAAGGCCACCTCGATTTACATAACAATCTTGCCCAAACATAGCATATTATATAACGTTACATATGTTAAATCACAGATTAATAAACATATTTAGAAAAAAGAGTTAACGTCACGTAGTACTTCGCTTTCATGTTATGTGTTTTATTGTACTTACCTCCACGTTATCTGAAAACATCAAACTGAATAAAAATATGCTCCATGTTTAAATAATAATGAATTCGCCTTAAAATTAATAAACTAATCATTCGCGCGCTTCCGCTTTTTTGACTGTAATCATGTGGTTTCGCACGTGACTATGTTTCGGCCAATGGCTGTATTGCTCCGCTCGACCAATGGCTGTTTTGCCCCGTTCGGACCTGTTAGGAGATGGTTAGGAGTTGTTAGGACATAGACCACGTGATGTTCGTACTTGTGTTAGGAATTAGTTCGGAAGTGTTAGGACTTATTCAAAATGTGTTAGGAAGTGTTAGGAAGTGTTCAGCAGTCCGATCGCCGGAAGGTACGGCCACCTCGTCACTTGTGCGAGTGCCTGACTGGACTCTGGGCTGGGGTGGTTTTCATGAAGGACCTCTTAGCACTGTGATGTCGAAGCTCACCATGGAAACCAAAGTATAGTTAATTTTTGTACATGTACGCTGAGATATGCCTACAGTTGAACACGTAGAATTTCAAAGCATATTCCATTTGTTTGAGCTTTCGAATGCAGAAGCTTAAACACGTGCGCTCTAGAAAGTTTGAACTTTGTCCAGCACCTGCTGCATTTTTCATCATTTATGGACTGATGTTCTTTGTACTCTTAAAAGCTGAGCTTGCTCGTCAAACAGAATCAATACTGACCCAAACCGCGAGCTTTACGACTCCACCCCTTTTTGCCAAGATACCAATAAGTCTCTTCCCCCAGGGGTTCGAGAAAGCAACTCACAAACCTCTTTAAGTAAAGGGAGAGCAGCAAATAAGGCTTCTCGTACATACTGCCTACTGGATTCTTAGACACACCACGCAGTTTGGAGATATTTACCACCA